>NW_006159921.1:3490610-3502469 GCF_000334495.1 Tupaia belangeri chinensis
TAATTCACCCCCCGATCCTTTCTACCTACTCAGGCTCAGGGAAAAGCGTGAGGATTCTGTAATCCTATAGAGTCACGCAGCCCATCAGAATGTAAGTACCGTGAAGGGAGGAACTGCCTTGGCCATGTTCCTCCTGTGCTCTCTGGAGCTTACAACATGCCTGATGCCTCAGAGGCCCTTAGTAAATATTTGAGTGAATGGATGAATGAATACTGGCCCAGAGCCTATGTGCCTTGGCTACTCTCTCACCAAAATGGGAAGATCAGGCTTCCTGTGGCCACTGGCCTGTGCAGGCAATGTGTATGTGTGTGTGTGTGCATGCATGCACACTCGCAGCTCCTCCCTGTCTCAGATTGAATTACTTATAAACCGGCCTACGCCAACCTGGCAGAATCTGTGTTTCAGCACAACAGTTCCCACAATTTTCCAAATTCTTTTGATTTGGCAAAATCCAAAAATAAAACAAAGCCCCATCATCTTCCGCTCAGCATGTCTCTGGAGCCGGAGCCCTGCTTGTGCAATGGGTTCCGGATGTTTGGGATGTATCCTCAGGGCCTGCCAGTTCTCCTCTCCCTCCACATCGCCTGCCCGGGGCTGGTCTTTCTGGGCTTTCTGAAGCTCGGTGAGTAGGGTCAGTACTTGTGCTCTGGGGTACTCTGAGTACTTACTCTGTATGAGTTCTCTCCCACCCTGCATCCTGGGTGTCTCTATATAGGACACCTGTTGATGTAATTCTCATGACAAGAAGTTGAGAGCAACTCTGTCTTCAGAAATCCCAGTGACACCAAAATGGATGCTACCAAAATGTTTTAGCTTCTAGACTCTCAGTAAGCAGTGTGTGACTGGTGAATTTAACTTAACTTGATTAGTGGCCACTGAAAAATGAACCATCTTTCACTGTCTTTTCTACACATGCCTGGAATTATTATTATTCTTTTTTCAGAGGTTTTTGCCTTAGGGTGCATGTACTTGCTAGAGAGAGAGAGACAGAGAGAGATAGAGAGGGACAGAGACAGTGAGAAGGAAAGTGAGAAATAACCCCCTAGGAGGAATGTCCTCACCACAATCCCTTCTCCAATTCTCCTCCCAATATCATGGGCACACATGAGCCCATGCCTGGCGTGATTCTCAAGTCACCGGGTTTAGGACTTGAACCATGGTTAGCTATGTGGGAGTCCAGGAACGTAACCACTATGTCATATCACACATGTCTAGAATTGTATACACATGAATTTGTGTGCTCCTTATCTATCAAATTAGGAGTTAATTCTTTGAGATTTCTTCCAACTATGACTAGGGAAAACAGCAGGTGTTATTATTTTATTTTTAAATTACAATTTCTAATTTACATATAATAGTTGTACATCTCAGTGGAGTACAATATGATTTTTAAAAGCATGTATATAGCATGTAACAATCAAGTCAAACATAAGCATGTTCAACATTTTCAACATTTAACATTCTGTCATGTTCATTTAAATGTGCTCTATCTTTTTATGTTTTCGAAGTATGTGTTGCCACTAACACTCTTTATTTGACTGCAGTACACTCTTCTGTTACAGATGCTACTGGTTTCCACCTACTCTGTGTCTTGTAACTGATTTCTCCCCATTCCCTTCCGTAATATAAAGGAGGAAACTGAGGCTCTGGAAGGTCAAGGGAGAGACCCAAGGTCACACAGCAAGACTTGAACTAAATTTTGGTCTGATGAACTTCCCCTGAATCCCCAGTGGAACTAGGCAGAGAATTCACTCTTTTCAGCAAGTTTCCACCCAACTTCCAGCCTCTAAAATGTTAGCCAAGCAGAGTATGTTCTCCAGTCTCTGCCATGGTGACGGATTCATGTGACCAAGAGCATCTGGAACGTGGAGCCTGGAGCCTGGCACAGTCTGTGGCCTGAAACTCCCTCCTGAACTCCCCACCCCAATCACTCACAGCCCATGTCTCCTCTGTGTCTGTGTTAATTAAAGCAATTCCCTTCTCAATGCCTGTTTTTGTCCAGATTCATGTGAAAATACCAAGTACCATCCTCTTCTACTAGGAAGGAAAGGACAAAAGGCTGGGAGTTGAAAGACAGGGTTCAGGGCTGGTCTGACATGGCCACACACTACCTGTGGGGTTTTATCACAACCCTTATCCTATTTTTTTTTTTTTTTTGAGAGAGATTTTGCTATAGGGTGTGTGCGCTCACCAGAAAGACAGAGACAGAGAGACAGAAAGCGAGAAATCACCCCCTAGGGGGGATGGTCATGCCACAATCCTTTTTTCTCCATTCTCCTCTTGGGATCTTGGGCATGCACACACACATGCCCAGTGTGAGTTGCAGCCACCGGGTCCAGGACTTGAACTGCGGTCGACTACATGGGAGTCCAGTGACATAGCCATTATGCCATCTGCTGGTCCCTGTAACCCTTACCCTTTAAGATCCCAATTTTCTCTTCTGTAGAACAGGGGTGCAGGAGAGTATGCTGGAGGATGTGCTCTCTAGACCCCCTTCTATCCTTAATAGGCTATAATGTGGCTTTATGGTCTAACTGAATGTTGCCATGGCAAAGAAATAGACAGAACCAGGGGCAGAATACTATATATGCTATTTGTTTTGATGTAGTTGGAAAACCTGGAAACACAGAGTCTATCAGGCATGACCTGTATGCATGAACCATAGCAGCCCTGTTAGGGAGCGTGGTTACTAAGAAAGCTATTGGTGTGGAGTGCTTAGTATGTGCTGAGCACCTCACACTCCTTTATCTTGTTTGATCCTCACAATAACCTCATGTGGTAGAACTTGATCCTGGCTCTCTCTCACTCTGCATTTCATGTTCTTCAATCACTCTGCACTGCTATTAATGGCTTCTTACATTGATTTATGGTGTGTTAGGTCCCACTCCAAGCAATTTAAATATACTTTTACGTTGAATTCTCATAATAATCCAGAAGAATAAAAGATAATTCATTTTATAGGCGTGAACATGAAAGCACAGAGAAAAGAAGCAACTTACCCAGGGTCATACTGTTAGGAGTAGCAGAGCCTAAATTCTTGCCCAGTCTAGCTTGATTCCAACACCCGTGCTTTTGAGCACAGGGTATGTCGCTCCACTCTTCCTTACTTACAGCTAATGTCCCTAACTAAGCAGGGTGTCTGTTATGTGTTTTCCCAGAGGTTTTTAAAGTGTGGTAAGAAGACCAGTTGTATTGGAATATCCTGGTGCACTTATTAAAATGGTAGATTTCTAAGTCCTTCTCCAGAATTCCTGAAGCTGGCTTTTTACAGGTGGACTCTGCTGTATGTAATCAAAGTTACCAGTGAATCTTAAGTCACTAATGTTTGAGGACCACTCACTGAGAGAATGAATAGATTTTATTCTGTTTAAACAAACCTTTACACAAGCATAGGAGATCCAGAGTGCAGTGAAACTTTTCAGCAGGGAGCCAAGAATTATTATTACCATATTAATACACCTATGAAATATAAGTGGTTGTAGTAGTTTTCTGGAAATAGGTTTTATTCATGCTTTACAATGAGATAAAACCCAGTGTTTCAGTTAGCCAAGATTGAGTTTTGCTGCAATTACAAGCAACCCCAAAGTATCATTGCTCAAAACAGTGAAGATTTTTTTTCTCTCTCATGCAACATGTCCAGAGTAGATCTGGAAGAGGGCGTTGAAGGAATATGGGAATGTTCTATTATCTTCCAGTTTCTGTGGGTGAGGAATTCAGGAATAACTTATCTGGGTAATTCTGGAGCAGAGTTTCTCATAAGGCTGCAATCTGGATATCTGTGGGAAATGTAGTCATCTGAAGGCTTGACTGGGGCTAGGTTCCAGTATCCACTTCCAAAATGGCTCTCTCATATGGGTGTTAGAAAGAAGATTTACTTTGTTATTGCTTTTGTTTTTTTAACCATGTGGGCATCTCCCAGGTTGCCTGAATGTCCTCATAACATGGCATCTAGTTTTCCCCAGAGACCCACAGGAGAACAAGAAAGCAGGACACTATGGTGCCTTTTATGTCCTAGTAGTCCGAGTTGTAAACTGTCACTTCCGATTTATTCTAGTCACTAAAATGGAGTCACTCGGTGCAGTCCACAATCCAGGAGAGGAAGAGAGTTTCCAACTCTTGAAAGGAGGTGTTCAAAGAATCTGTGTACATTTAAAATTCAGCACAATCTACCCTCTGACCACAATTATGTATATATTTTTCAAATATGCAAAATATCTTTATCTCCTCCCAAAGGTGCCCAAGTATTATTCCATTACTGCATCAGCTTTACTATCTATACTTTTGCATTTAAATTTGGAGCTGATGAGGCTCTTCAGGTGAAATCCTTCAATCTAGCTCTTTAAGTACAGCTTCTCTCGAGTATGAAGACCTGTGAATACACACACTCAAAATGTAGTGATGGAACAGGCACAGGGTCCTCACTATAGACATTTATGTTCAAAAATGGGGAAAATGGGAAGTGCAAAGAATGCACTGGTCCATAGCAAGTCTCAAATAGAGCTGGGAAAATGTTGGAAGTTCTTTAAGATGCAGTTTTACTCCTAACTGATGATAAATCTCTATAGAACTTTGCCTTACCTTCTGGGGTCTTGGTTCTTCCCTCTGAATCTTCCTTCCTTATCTATGAGAGATAGTTTTGCTTGCAGCTGTGTAGTTTTCCCAGCCTGTTTTAGGCCAGAATATGAGAAGGTGTCCTAAAGATCTCTATTTTTTTTTTCATTTTGTAATGTTTCTGTCTAAGACAATAATGAATATGCAAATACAATTCTCTTAATAATTTTGTGAGTCTCCTCTGAATTGTAATGAACTCACTCTATTAGACAAAAATCAAACTTAGAAATCCCTTTGAGATAAACCCATGGGCTTCTGCTAAAATGGTTGAGGAACAATATCCTTCTAAGCATCTTAGAATCCCTACTGTTTTGTGTAATTGAGAGTATCTGTGAGGAAAACACAAACTTTTGAGACACTGTTTTGTCTGACTGAGCAGTTTTCTGAGAAATCACATTAGAGTTTTCTAAAGTCTTAACAAAGAGCTTTACTTCTACGCCTGTGACTTCATTTTCTGACCAAATTTTCTGTGCAGTGCCCTGAAATTGATGTTTGTAAAAACCATCTCTTAATTTTAACATTGGTTGCCATCTTGAGAGGCTGAAAAATTTCAAGACTATTAAGTCCTGGCTCTTTCATGTTTAAGAGTCCTTCTTTTAGCTTATCTATATCCTTTCACATTCTACTATAAGCAGCAAGAGGAAACCAGATGGCACTTTTAATACATAGCTTAGAAATATCCTTAGCTAGGTCCATTTCATAGATACATTTTCTTTCCACATAGCTTCAGGTTACAGTGTGGCTGACCTTTTTCCACTGTACAATGAAGACCCCCCTTTCCTTGACTTTTCAGTGAGGTTTTTCTTGCTTTCCTTAATGTCTTCATCTATAGTTCTTCAAAAGTCATCATGCATCTGCAAATAGCTTTGTCAAAGTTCTTCGAGTTTTTTTTTTTTTTTGGGGAGAGGTTTTCGCTATAGGGCTTGCCAGACAGAGAGAGACATAGAGACAGAAAGCGAGAAATCACCCCCCAGAGGGGATGGTCACGCCGCAATCCCTTCTCCTCCATTCTCCTCTTGGGATCTTGGGCACGCATGCACACGCGTCTGGCGTGAGTTTTAAGCCACTGGGTCCGGGACGTGAACCGCGGTCGACTACGTGGGAATCCAGCCACATAGCCATTACGCTAACTGCTGGTTCCCAAAGTTCTTCGAGTTTTCATTAACATTGTCCTCAAAATCCTTCCATCTCTGCTTACTGCTTGGTTCTAAAGCCATATCTTCATATGCAATTATTTGTTTCATCAGCACTTTATTTATGGTACCAAAATATGTATTGACTGTTACCTAACAAATCACCCCCCAAAACTTTGCAGCTTAAAAAATATTTTTATCTCACCAGTTACTGAAGGCCAGGAATCCAGGAATGGCTTAGCTGGATGGTTCTGGCTCAAGATCTCTCATGAAGTTGCAGTCAAAATGTTGGCCAGGGCTCGAGTAACCACTTCCAAGATGGCTCATTCACATGGCTGTTGGCTGGAGGTCTCAGTTCCTCAAGGGCTATTGGCAGAAGGCCTTACTTCCTCACCACATGGACTTTTCTATAGGGCTTCAAATGTCTCCTCATAACATGGCAGATGGCTTTCCCCAGAGTGAGTGATTCAGAGAAAAAGCAAAGAGGAAGCTGCAGTGATTTTCAGTGTTGGAAACGGCATATGACATATCATAACTTCTGCAGCATTGTATTGGTTACAGAGACTAACCCTGATACAATGAGGAAGAGGACTATTCAAGGTATGGATGTCAGGAGGGGGGGGGATCATTTGGGAACCATTTTGAGGCTGATTACAAAATATGTTCCTCTACTGATTCATCTCCCCGTGTATAAAAAGTACTGCCGTGTGCTGCACTCTAAGGGGGAGGGGAGAGAGACTGATTTTTGTTTTACTTTGTGATAAGAGCCCTGATTTCATACAGAATTTCAGCATGTACATTTCCCCCCATTTTTCTCAAGATCTATCATTTCCTAGGGTCTAGGCTTGAGGCTATGAAGGAAGCTGGCCAGGAGACAAATCCAGATGCTACGCCACAATCAGAACCACCCTTCCTCTGAGCATAAGAATTTACTTAAGCTCTGCTCCTCCACCCAACTCCCTATTTTTTTTAGGGTGAGTTATTTCTTAGGAGTCCTCTTCAACTTTTCATGTAAATAAATAAACTCCTGACGGGGCTTCAGAGAATCCTGGATACATGTTTGAGTCTCTAGATAAAAGCACCAAGAATTGAGACAGCATGGGAAGATAACCTAGGGGAGAAAGAGAAGTACAAATTGCTCTGAAAATGCTAGCCCCTCAGGTGGCAGGGGCTTCAGGGTACACCCCCTGGGTCAAGAAACCATGACATTCACAGTGAACCAGTTCGAATCTACTCTGACAGCAAGCAAAGGGTTTGATAAGATTCTCTGGGCTGCCTAATACTGATCCTCTACACCTGAAAGCTAATTCGTGGTCCTCACTTTTCTGTGGTCTCCTATTTTAGAATTATGACTTCTGAGTTCTTCCCCAGCCCAATGACCTCTTTATGAATTGACTCTGAGTCTCCTCTGTGAATGACTATGCCTATTACTGATTATGTGGTCCACTTCTGTTGCTGTATTTTTTTTTTTTTTTTTTTAGCTCTTGGCAATTTTATTCTCTATCATGATGAAATCTGATTACCCTTTCAGTTTGGTCTTACAATGTCTCTCCACTTGGACCTGATAAACCAGAAGATAGAATTAAAGAGGGTAATTATAAATGACTGAAGAAATTCCAACTCAGACTCACCCACTATCATGCTCACAGACACAAGTAACTGGAAAGCATCTACTTACTGTTCCAAGGAGTGACAATGCTTCATGGTGATGAACATGTCTTCCTGAGGTGTGATACGGGATATTCTATGAGTAGAACTTCCATGACCTCATTGGACAGTGTCTTGTCTGGAACATGTGCATCAGGTGTGTTGAAGAACCTGTCATAGCCATCAGAATGACTCGTCACTACCTACTTTCCCTAAGTCCCCTGGAAATCGCTGATGCAGTGAGCTGAGGTCTGAACTAACGCAACTGAGATTTGTAATACTGTAGATAAGAAACTGAATAACCTGAAGACAGGAGGCATATTTATCTCTCTTTCTTTTATCTTCTTTTCTCTCCTGAAACTGGGGCTTTCAACTAGAAGGAATCAGAGCTCTTTGATTAAAAGACAAACAAAACAAAACAGGATTTGGTATCTGCGACCATGGCTTATGATAACAGAAGGATGCTTTGGATGTGGATTGTCTGTCTTAAAAGCCAAGAAGAATGTATATATGGAAGGAAACTTGCCTACTTGATCAAAATACTTTGGACTGTAGGAGGAAAAAATATTCAGATAAAATGGCATATGAGTGAATGAAAATAAAATTATATGAGTGAATAACAACATTCTCATGTCTTATTCTAGAAGTGCTTTTAAGGATGGAACTAGTTTGTTCAGAAAAATGCCTAGCTTTGCAGATTGAGATGAAAGGTAGGACCCCATAGAAATAATATTACATGAGTCAGGGGAAAAAGTAAGTTTGAACTTTTTTATGCTATTGAAAAAAATGACAGAACTTGTGGTAAGTGAGAGAGTTGGAAGGAGTAGAGGGAAGAGATAGAATGAAATAAAAACTTATGGCAGGGTAGATGAAGGTTTTAGAAAACAGGGATAAATTGACAAGCTGAGTTGGCAAAGCAGAGGGCAGAGAGGTATCCATGAAGATGTAATTGACCTACTAAAGTAACCAGTCTCGAAGCTCTCCACCTAGCACCTCTCATCTGATGAGATGATCAACTTTCCTTATTGTTTAAGCCAGTTGAGCTTGAGCTTTCTGCTCCCAGCAGCTCACAGCTTCCCAACGACCATAGACCTCAAGGAAGAGTAAGAAATCAGATTGAAGAGGGTAAGAAGCTGATTTTACTGGATCCACATAACTGGACTGTGACTCACATCCCTAGGTGTGGAAAGAACTTTCCGGTGGAACTGAGGAGCCACTGTCAGTAGTTTTTAAGTTAATTGTGGAGAATAGGAGTAGTGCCAGAATCGGGATGGTTGGATATTATCTTGATTTTCAAAAAGGGAAAAGAGATTCTGGAAATTCCAGACAAGTAAGTTTAAGGTAGACCCTTGACAAAAGGGAAGCGGGATGGATTAAGAAGCAGATGGTGGATGAGCATTTAGGAAGGAATGTGGTGGTCAGTTGAAAGCAAAATGACTTCACTGAGTGCAAGTTATTCCAAACTAACCTCATTTCCTCTTTTGATAAGGTTACTATGTTTGTGAATCAGGTGTATGCCATAAACATTGCAGGTCTTGATTTCAGCTTAGGGTTAACAGTTACTCCCATGGTTTCCTTGTGGCTGAGATGGTGAAATGTGGGTTGGATGAGAGCAGTAGTTTAGTGTATTTGCAGCTGGCTCTACAGCTGGATCCAGAGTGTTGAGTATTGGAAGGCTGTCATAGCCTGTGTGCTGAGCCCTGCTGGGGTAGGTAGTGGGGAGAAAAGTAACACATTGGCTAGGGCCAGGGCCTTGGCTGGGAGTGGAAGTTTGACACTCTGGGTGAGACAGCCTGGGAATGGGGAGGACAAGTGCCAGCCAATCCTGAGCCTGTCCACCAGGGACACAAGGGGAGGCAGAGAGAATCAGGTGGATGCTGGAGGAATAGAAAGGAGAATTGTCATCAGGAAGACCTAGGGAGGTGATACAGACAAAGGGGCAGGTTTCAGGAGGGAATAACACAAAGGCAAACGCAGGTGGTGAGCGGCAGAGGGAGAGTCACAGGAAGCCTTATGGGTAGGTGTACATAGAGCCTTTTCCCCGCTCCTCCTCCTCGAAGGGGCCATGTCTAACTCATGACCATGGATGTCAACCTTCAGGGAGGTTTCTTGCAGAGTGCCAAGGGCTCTATCCTTGATCCTGTCTGATTTATCACTAGACGAAACTCAGGAGGCATACAGATCAAAGGTGTAGATGTCACAAATCTGGGAGGGAGAGTTAATACCAGAGGTGACAGAATGAGGACCCAGAGTGATCCTGACAGGTTGGAATGCTGGGTCAAAAACAATAAGATACAATTTAATAGGCCTGCATGTAAAGTCTGGCACTCATGTGCAAAAAACAAATGGGAAAAACACAGAGTAGGGGAGATTGCCTTGGCAGGAAATTATGTGAAAAATATCTGAGACTTTTAAATGACCAGCAGTTCAAAATAAGCCAACAGTGTGATGTGATTGCTAACAATGCAACACAACATGAGATAGAAGTATTAGCAGGAATTCTGTACTCTTGGGAAGGAGTCTCACTATGTTTTTGTCAGATGTGACATCTGAGGTATCATATTCAATCTGGGGCACCAGATTTTGAGAAGGGCATTGTCAAATTAAAGTGTGCTCAAAGACAGGCTGTTTAAAATGGAGAAAGTTCTAGAAATTACACGATGTGAGGAGAAGGTGAGGATCAGAGAACATTCTGGTTTGAGAAACAAAACCAAGAGCGTTTGTGAGGAAGATGCATGTCACTGACGAAGCTGGTCCGTTTACTGAGATAGAACTAAAACCAAAGTGTAGAAGATATGAGGAGACTTCTAAACATCCACAGAAAAATGGAATTGAAGTATGAGTTTATTTTGGTACACAAAAGTTTTGAAGGCCATGCATGATTTTTCATAATGTGCATTCTCCTCCAATGTTTTGAGGTTCTCTCGTAAAGAGAAGCTAACTTGCACACATATGAAGAAAACCATGGTTATGGTTGAATTGTCATCCTGCAAAGCCCCTCTCCCCAAATTCATGGGTCAGGATTGACTGTGATGAGATTAAGACAGTAAAAATTTAATCCAACTATGGTGTTGAAGGGTAGAGCCCATGGGAGGAGATTAATATCAAGGTCATTAGGTCAGGGCTCCTAGGATTAAAGCCTGGTGGGTTTACAGGAAGAGGAAACAAAACAGAGACACAGACACAGATGCGTGCGCTTCTGCCCTCCTCCATGTTGTGGTCTCACCAGAAGACCTTCACTAGATGCTGCTCCTGAACGTTGGTCCTTCAAACAGTGAGCTGAGCTGGATAAATCCCTGCTCTTATAAATTACCCAGTTTCAGGTATGTTCTCTTACTAGCAACAGAACTGACTGGAACAAATGTTCTGATCATTATGACCAAGAGAAATAATGGCAGATGTAAATTACTTTCAAGTTTCAAAAACATGAGCTCATTTGTGAGGTGAGCCATTGTTTTTACATCATAGATAATTAAAATGATCATTACCAGGAGAGTATTTGTGGAATGAGTGAGACAATAGAGAGGTTGGATACCATTCCCAAGGTCACACAGATTGGCTCCTGAAACATACCTTCCTGATCTGCTACATGCCTTGGAGTCACCCTCAGGTGCTATAGGCTGTCTGGGGGAAGTCCAGTTGTTTTTGCCTGCAGGGACCGTGTGAGCATCAGTAGGTGTGCCTTAGATAAGGGCTGATGGAGGAGGTGACTAGAGGATCTTGAAAGCTGTATCAGTCCAAAGGACTCACCCAGGATACTTCTACTCCAAGGAACTCTCAGTCGCTGCTCAAGAACACATGCAGGCGGGGTGTGGAATCTGTCTTCACACAGACCCAGCCAGCGGTGGCTGCGGTTGATGGTATCTTCCTCTGGAGTCTTTCCAGAGCTCTCCGCATAGATCCTTATCTGGGAGTGGGTGCTCTTCTGTATCCAGACACACAGGGCAAAATTTACACATACAAAAACTCAGAGAAGACAGAATTTCAGCTCACTGAACTGCCTGATGTATGCTTTCTGTCCTGGCTGCCAAACCCTATAGAAAGTGAGTCTTCTTCCCCACAAGGGGAGGAGTTTTTCCGCACAATGTGGATTCTGCAGAGTCGAGGCCCGTGATCATATTAAATGAGTTCAAATATGGGCTCTTCCTACACTGATCTCCAACATGGGTCAAGAAAGACCCTTTTCTTATTCCTTTTGATACAAATGGTGCTATTTCTAGAAGATCCTCACCCCTTTAATTGCGGTGGGGATGAAGTGATCAGGCTGAGGGCTATAAAATCGACCAGACCAGTTTATGCTTGTGTTAAGTTCTTTTCTCCTCCTTGAAGAAAAGTGCAAAAGAACTCTGTGGTTCATCAGAGGTCCCGATTAACCACCTTCAGTTGGTGGAGACCGTGCTGCGGGTCCGGCAGTCGGGCTCACCACCAAGTGGTGTCCACAGTCTCCACTAGGTGGAGAAAAAGAGCG
>NW_006159921.1:3502495-3527971 GCF_000334495.1 Tupaia belangeri chinensis
ACAAAGCCCCAAATCAAAAACACAGTCCAAAGAGTAAAATCCAATTCTAAATGGAACTCGAAAACTTGAGAAGTAATTTAAGGGAACCACATTAAATACTAGAATGTTTAATGGGGCCCATGTGTCTCGAGCAGAGAAAGAGAGTGCGAGAAATGGAACAGAGGAAATCAGGGAGACAATATGTCTGTGCGACTTGTTCTAATTAGGGGCACAGCGCTGCCGAGGATCATTCATTATAATCTGGTTAACTCTTCAGCCTGGCCGAGCCACCTCTGCTGAGTGGTGTAAAACAAAGGGCCCCACCGTAAACAGATGAGCGTCTCTCCGTTGGAGGTTAACGCCAGTCACTCGGGAGGGCCCAGGGCTGTACATCACTCTCCTGCCAGATCTTCTTTATGACTCCAGCACTGGGCTCCAGCTAGCAGATGTCTGCAAATTTCGGGGAGGAAGAAGGAGGGGGTCCAGGGAAGGGAGGAGGCCCCCGGCGCTCATTGTCTCCAACTTGTCTGTCGCTTAATTCAGTATCTCTGTCTGCCGCTGGAGCAGGATGGGAAGAGTTCAAAGGCAGAAATCAAAACAATCCATAGATCAGAGCTTGGGAGTGATCTCATGGCACCCAGAAATCACCGGCACTCCTTTGGCTCCTCTTTGAAATGTGGACACCCGTGGTGATTTAGTGGGGCGAGCTGGCGCACACGCCAGCAGCACGTGGAAGGCTTGCTGGGGGGGGGGTATTTTTAAAAAAGGAAAGGTAGTCAGAGGCTTGAAGGGATGTAGGTGTTGTGGGATCAGGTTCAGGCTGGTCACAGGCCAGAGGTGATGCATTTGGTTCAGACTTAAGGCAATGTGTGGATGACAAGAAAGACTGGAAACGCACACACAGCTCTGGATGCTGCAGCTCCATCTGTTTGGCATGGATGCCTCTCCGAGGCCTCCTCCCCAGCTTTCCAGCTGGGAGGGGTGCCATTTGTTTGCTTTAGACCGTTGCCTTGTACTCCACCCCTCAGCCAACCAGCAGGTTCTCAGTGGCATGGACAGGGATGGTATTAACCTATAGGACATCTTTAAGAACAAGGAACCCCTCCGTAGATAAGGGCAGAGCTTGGCCAGGCTAATGGTGTCTTCCTCAGGCCAGCTTGAGTAAGGCACATGGCTTGTCTAGGACAGCACAGGTTGGAGTTCTGCCTGACTCTCCCACCAGGTGTGTTTGCATAAAACCCAGCTATACTTCCTTGGGCATCAGTCCCGGGCATGTACAGACCACCGGTCCAGGGCCTCATCTCAGTCACACCTGTGGGCTTAGCCGCAGGTTAATTATACAACCAAGTATTCCTGGGTGTTAGGCCCTACGCTGGCCATTGACTGGGCTGGGCCCATTCCAGTCTGGTGAGGAGGAGCTACTTTTCTTGGCTTTGTCTTTACCCCCAGGTGGTCCTCTTACTATTGGATGTTACTGGCCAGGGTGAGGACCCAGGGAAGGAAAGGAGGAGTTGGAATGTTCTATCCCATGACTAGTGAAAAACAGAAGCAATATGAATAAATGCTTCACTCATGTTTCCACCTCGCTGGTTGGACTGGATGCCCCCCTGCTCCATGTTGTACACTTGTCTGTTCATGTGTTTGACAGCCCTACTAGACTGTAACTGTACAAGGGCAGGGGCTGCATAGGTCCTGTTTTTTTTTTTTTTTTTTTTTTTTTTTTTTTTTTTAGGAGAGAGTTTTGCTATAGGGCATGTGCACTCACCAGAGCAACAAGAGAGAGACAGAAAGTGAGAAATCACCCCCTGAGGGGATGGCCACACTGCAATCCCTTCTTCTCTATTCTCTTGGGATTTGGGGCATACACACATATACACACACACACACACACACACACACACACACATGCCAGACATAAATTTTAAGCCACCACGTCCAGGACTTGAACTGTGGTTGACTATGTGGGACTCCAGTGATGTAATCATTCCACCATCTGCTGGTACCTGTCCTGTTCACTCTAAAAAAATTAATTAATTGATTATATTTTAAAATTATTATTCATATATTAAATCACTATACATCATTTAGATTGTAAAGAGACTTCACCCGGAATGATATATACCTCAGTCTAGCCCAGTTGAGACCACCACACACAATCTCGTCAACAGAAAATAAACCATATCTGTGTCCCGCAAGTGTCTTACTTCACCTAATTTTCTTTGCTATGCTCTTCCCCTACCCCACTCTCTTTCCACTTGTCTCTAGTGTCCATTACAATTTTTTTTTTTGAGAGGTTTTTGATATAGGGTGCGTGTGCTTGCCAGACAGAGAGAGACAGAGAGACAGAAAGCGAGAAATCACCCCCCAGGGGGGATGTCCACATGCAATCCCTTCTCCTCCATTCTCCTCTCGGGATCTTGGGCACGCACGCACACGCTCTTGGCGTGAGTTTCAAGCCACTGGGTCCGGGACGCGAACCGCGGTCAACTACGTGGGAGTCCAGCGACATAGCCATTATGCTAACTGCTGGTCCCTCCATTACAATTTTTAATACTTTCATGTTTTCCAGTCTTTCAGTCTCTACCATAGAGTGCAGACATTCGGCACATGCTAAATGGAGACATGCAATGTCTCTCTTTCATAGCCTGATTTGCTTCACTCCGCAGTAAATCTTCCATATTCGTCCAATTTCTATCAAATTCCAGGGCCTTGTTGTTTTTCATGGTTCACTTTTATATCCTCTTACCATCTTTCCTGGTGCCAGATTAAATCAATCCTTACCTCTTCACACATGACGGAAAACACATTCTGTCTTGGTTCTGATTTCACTGAGTAATTGTAATCTAAGTCATTGATCACCTATTGAGCTTCTCTATGCTTGCAATGTGCTAGGGATATAAAAGTGTTTAAAATTGGTACCTGACCCTAAAGAATTCACACTCAAGGGCAAAATGGGGGAAGGGCATTCTGGGAGAAAGACAAGTGCACTAAATTGTCATGTGGTAAGCCCAAGAAGAAGTGTGCGCTAGTTTCAGGGAGGTCCCAAACAAGGTAACGATCTGGTTTGAGACAGCCCTAGATGCAGCCCTGGCAGAACTATGGATCTGTCTTACACAATGTCCCAGCATGGTAAGGCAGCCTGCTTGGAGAATTGTGCTGGACGCCGTGCATGCAGCGCTAGACACTGTGCATGTAGCAACTAGACTTATGCTGAAAACCCAAATGCTGTGATAGGGGAAGACTGGCCTGCTTTCTGAAAACTCTCAGAGGTTCTTCTCTAATAACCAAATGCAAAAATCCATCTTGCTTCTGAAAGGCAGCACCAAGACGTAAAGCACAGGGCACCAGACCAGTTAGAAAAGCCTGATTCATGGATGTTTGAGCAGGAACAGAGTAAGTGTTTTCTTCCTACTCCAGTTGAGATTGTCAACATAAACACATGAACTGGGGCCAGTTGGTGGCCTGGTGGTTAAGATGGTTGGATCCCACATGGCTGATTGAGGGTTCAAGTCTCACACCTGGTGGCTTGCAAAACTTGCTGGGCAGGTATGAATGGGTATCCAAAATCCTGAAATGAAGGGGAAATGCAGGAGAAAGGATTGTGGTATGGTCATCTCCCATGGGGGATGTTTTCTGATTTCTCACTCTCATCTCTCTCTGCTGAATGCATGCAACTTCTAGCAAATTAAAAAAAAAATGACCTCATCTGTTTCATCATTCACATCTCTGAGGTTTGAAGTTGATTTTGTTTTGGTCTTCTGGTGAGTGAATGAACACAAGAATAAAGAAGTGAACAAGTGGTACATAGAAACTGGACACATAACTGCAGAGTCGGAGAGGAGAAGACTGGGACTGGAGAGTTAGATGCTCTGACTCAGCCTCTAACTCCCTGACTTGGATGAAGTTACCCTGTGCCTCTGAACCTCAGTTTTTTCTCTTCTGAAAAATGGAGAGGTTTCAAGAGATCAGGGTGAGTTAGAGATGTGTGCATGGAAGAAATACATACTAATTTGTGTTTTGATCAAAAACCTCTGGCCACAGTGAGCCAGGGCAGTGTATTGTGTGTGTGTGGGGGGGGGTCCCACAACCTAAACTCTCTTCCCCAGCAGATACACACACTCACACTCTCAGAACCTTTACTGGCTGATGTTGGGCTGCAAGTCATCAGAAGCAGCCCTCACCCGGTGTGACTTGACTTCTCTTACCTTAGAGGGTAGGGATTCATCCATATAGTCTTCTTGCATTTATTTAGCACCTGCTGTATGAGGGGCATGGCACTAAAAATAAAGGAGAGGAAGGTTTGGTCTCTAGTCTATGTCAATCCATAGACCAGGGAATGAGCCAGTTATGTCAACCGATAAGCAAGAACTTTCACATGCTTGCATTTTCTTTGCTGCCCCTAACTGTAAGTGTCTCAAGGATAAATAGGGCTTATGAGTGTGAGCACATTGGCTTAAGGGCAGGGGATCTGGATTCTTATTCCAGCATCATCTCTTGTTGCTGAATGAAGATGGACAACACAAAACTCTTTGCTCTAAGCCTCAGTTCATTCAGTTCTAAATTGAAGCTAAACACAGCATCTCCTTGAAGAATGGATATGAAATGAAATAGTTCATAAAAGATACCTAGCATTGGGACCAGCCATTAGCATAATGGCTATGTCTCTGGACTCCCATGTAGTCGACCATGGTTCGAGTCCCAGACTCAGTGACTTAAAACTCACGCTGGGCATGTGTGCGTGCGTGTGTGCCCAAGATCCTGAAAGGAGAATGGAGGAGAAGGGATTGCGGCATGACCATCCCCCCTGGGGAGTGATTTCTTGCTTTCTGTCTCTCTCTGTCTTTCTGGTGAGTGCACGGGCCCTATAGCAAAAACTTTTCAAAAAAAAAAGAAAAGAAAGAAAGAAAGATACCTAGCATGGAGGAAATGCCCAACAAGGGAGAGTAAATATTATTTTCTGTTTCCTTGATGACTGTTTTGCAGCACTTTTAAAGGTTCTCTGCAACTAAATGGTAAAGGGATGATTTCCTGATGATTTCAGATGTAAGGTTAGTTTGGAAGGGCACCAAGATTCCCGCCATTTTTGTAGTATTTGGAAAAAATATCACACAATCTACCTTCATAATTGTATTGGGATTTATTCTGCAAACACAGCACACCTCCTTGGTGCCAGACTCTGTGCTAAATGATGGAAATAAAAAAGAAAAAATGTCAAAATGTGTGATTTCTCACCCTTAAGAAGCTCAGCATTTAGAAGGGGAAGCACATGAGGAACGAGATTTAATGCTTACGATGACATGTTTGCAGCACAGCCCTGCAGGAGTTGCTGGAATGGAGATCTATGTAGTAATGGTGGGGACACCAGGGAGGGAGCACCTTACTAAGGTGGTCAGAGGGGGTTTTCCAGTGCAGAGGCTGCTGAACTTTATCTGCAATACTTCTGAGTTGGGTGGTTTTATGTCCTGATTTGGAAGCTCCTACTTCTCACGTGGGTCTCCAATGGTGCCTGCCAGGAGGCAGTGGCCAGTAGTTAAGATCCAGGAAAGCTGAATTCTACTTTGAGCTCTGACAGTGACTTGCTGTGTGGCTTTGAGCAAATTACTTTTCCTTCTCTGGGCCTGAAGTAGCTCGTTGGCCTCGTGGGCAGGAGCCTCTCTGAATTCATTTATTCTATATCCAAGGCATCTAAGCGCCCACTATAACGGATAGCTGGAACTCCATCCCATGGGGAAATGTGAGGAAACAGTGTAAAACACGTGCTCCAGAATCATCCTGCCTGAGGAGCAGGTGCGTTGGACTTTATACACCAACTTTGTCAGTCCTTGGTTGAGATGGGATAAAATTATTTTTCATACACACAGGAAGAAATGCCGTTACAAGTTTGGGGGATATTGGTGGGGGGCACTTCCAGCTTCAGCTACAATTAGAAACTGTGATGCAAGCAATGAAGGAAAGGAACATGATGATGAAAGGGGGAAAATCTATACATAGTAAAATACTATACTCAGGTAAGAAAGTCTTACTGTCGCCAGCAATAAATACTCCTGAACTTGACTCTCTTGGCAAACTTCTGGGTGTTAATAGCCCATTTGTCTAGACTGGTGATTCTTTTTTTTTTAAAAGAGATTTTTGCTATAGGGTCTGTGTATGTTTGCTTCTCCTTCATTCTCCTCTCAGGATTTTTGGCATGCATGCACACACAACCAGCGTGAGTTTGAAGCAATCAGATCTGAGACTAGAACTGCAATTAACTATGTAGGAGTCCATCAATGTAACCATTACACTATCTGCTGGTCCCTAGTCTGGTTATTCTTAACCAAGGGTGATTTTGTCCTCCAGAGAACATTTGGCAATTTCTGGAGACATTTTTGACTGTCACAATTGTCAGATAGTGTGTGTGTGTGTGTGTGTGCATGTGTGTGTGTACGTGTGTGTCTGTGCATGTGCTACTGGCATCATGACAGTAGAGTCCAGAGATGTTGCTAAACATTCCTCAGTACACAGAACAGCTCCCCACAACAAATAATATCTGCTTTAAATGTCAGTAGTGGCCAAGGTTGAGAAATCCTGATCTAGCCCTCTGGTCTTCCAGTTGTAACTTACAGTGGTCAACAAGGAAGAGACAGGAGATATAGTAATAATAAAGAAGTAATAAAGGGAATAGAGACAGAGGGGGGAGAAAGAGAAGAGAGAAGAGAGAACAGAAGAGAAAAGAGAAGAAAAAGGGAGTGAAAGGGAAGAAGGAGGGAAAGGACTGTCTATCTTTGGGCAGTGGAGGAAGGGTATGAATGGAGGAAGAGTTTCAATGTATGAATGGAGAAGGGACTGCCACATTTCCTTTGCCAGCTGGGATGTGCAATTCTTGAATGTACTTGCGATTTCCATTGACTCACAGGAAAAAGAAAAGGTGCAAGTATCGGTTCACTCACTGAGCCAAAGATCTATAAAACTGTGTGATGTTTCCCTCTTTCAAAGCCTGCAAGAAAAGGAGAGCTGTGCTCATGTTTCTCCTGGATGAGACAGATTACTTTGGGTCTAGAGAGAAAAACCTTAAGCTATTAAATATAGAGGCATATCCCCAAAGAGGTCCCCTGAACTTCCTGGCAACAATTTGGGGGAATAGAAAGTACAAGTCCCGGGACCAGCAGTTGGCATAATGGCTATGTCTCTGGACTCTTATGTAGCCATCCGTGGTTTGAGTCCTGGACCCGGTGGCTTAAACTCATGCTGGGCGTGTGTGCGTACGTGCCCAAGATCCCGAGAGGAGAATGGAGGAGAAGGGATTGTGGCGTGGCCATTCCCCCTGAGGGGTGATTTCTCATTTTCTGTCTCTCTGTTTCTCTCTGTCTTTCTGGTGAGCGCATGCATAGCAAAAACAAACAAGCAAACGAACAAAATAAACCTCTCTCAAAAAAAAAAAAAAAAAGAAAGAAAAAAGAAAGAAAGAAAGTACAGGTCCGGGGACCATTTTCTGGAATGAAATCTTTGTGTTACCACTTAGTTGCTGTGTTACCTTGAGCAAGTTACTTACTTTCTCTAAACCTCAGGTTTACTCACCTGTGAAATGGTGAGAATCATGAGGTTCCTACTGAGTGTAAAAGGAGATAATTCACATCAAGTGGTCGGACATCTCCGATACATGTTAGCTGCTAGCATCCTGGCAGAGTTGAGGTTTGACATAAGTTCTTCACGAAAGAAGTTGTCATTATACCTAGTTTTCAGATGGGTACACTGAGGCCCTGGGATTGTCAAGGAACATGACATAGCACCTAAAAGTGAAATGGTCTCTCCTAATGCTATCTTCTGCAAATGTCTGACCCTTAAGGGACTTTGGAAAGGGCCTGGGAGATGAGTAGATTACAGGGGAGTGAGGGTGTGAGTCTAGGTTAAAGAAGGCACTCTGACTTTCATTCGGCTCTCTCTCTCTCTAGTACGCTCTTCATTGAAATCCAGTCATTATGTTGTGAGGAAGCACTGGCTTCATCACTTTAAAAGTCTGAGAAGTGAGAGCTTGAAGCATGGATTATCCCTGGAAGTGGGTTAGGGAGACGGTTAGAGCAAAGATCTTACTACAAACTCATGAAGTGTCTGAGGTCTTGTTTACTTCCTTACACATTAGAGACCAGCAGGTGGCGTGAAGGTTAAGGCATTGGTTCCCACATAGCTGGCTGAGCGCTTCGAGTCCTGGGCCCGGCTGCTTGAAACATCACAGTGGTTACATGTGTGCCTAAAATCCTGAGAGGAGAATGGATGAGAAGAGATTGTGGTATGGCCATCCCCCACGGGGAGTGACTTCTCACTTTCTCTCTCTCTGGTGAGTACACACGCCCTATAGCAAAAACTAAATAAATAAACAAAACAGTTAATGTAGGTTTTCTCACCTGACTTCATAATACATCTCTTTCAATCTTAAAACAAACAAACAAACAAACAAACAAAAGCCTAAGTAACATTTTTGTGACGTCAAACTGACTTTCTAAGATGTGCCTTATTTATTCTGTAGCTTTTGTCACCTGCATATTGTCATGAACTTGTGGCCACATGCACCACAGTTTGAGAAGCAGAACGTCCTGTGCACATCCTGTTTCCTGTTTCACCTGCCCTCATCACCTCCCTCCTTCTTTTCTGTAGATCACTCTTCGTTTTCTCTCATGACTATCCTTCACTGATTATACACCTGGGACATTGTTGTGTTGATAATGTCAGGGCTATAGAGAGAAGTAACGGCTATGGTTTGAATGTGGCCCCCAAAAGCATGTATGGGAAACTCAAACTCCAGTGCAACAGTGTTAGGAGATAGAGTTGACTGAGAGGTGATCAGGCCTCGAGGACTCTGCTCTCATAAATGGATGAATGACACTATCAAGGGATTGGGTTCATTGTCATGGGAGAGGGCTCCTTATAGACAGATGAGCTTGACCCCCTCTGGCTCTCTCTCACCCTCTCTTCGCTCTTGCACACCTCTGCCCTTTGAAAACCAGTGCTCCTTTCTTCTGGAGGATGAAGTGCTCAAGGCACCGTTTTGGAGGAGAAGATCAGGCTCTTACTAGATGCTAAAACCTGCTGGTACCTTGATCTTGGCTTCCTCAGGTTCTAGAATAAATGAAAAAATAAATGTATGTTCTTTATAAAAGGTATTTTGTCACAGCAGCACAAATGGCCCAAAGTCGTCACTGACCCTTGTTAGGAGTGACATCCCTCCAGTCTCATTTATTCAAGCACCCTCTGTGTACCAGGTTTAATGCTGTGCCTTGTGACATGGACAAGTCGTAGATGGTCCCACCCTCCCCAAGCTCTCAGTGGTGGGGGTAGGGGAGAGGACAGACAGGTAATAATCAATCATTATAGGAACTGGAGCTGGGAGCTTTGAGAGGGAAACATGGGGGTAGGGGGGTGAAAAGAACATAAAGCAGAGATAACTAATGTTTTCTAAGAGTCAAGGAAGGTTTTCCCTGGGAAAGGACTTCTCAGTTGACAGCTGAAGGCTGAGAAGAAAGGGGAAGAAACTTCTGGGTAAAGGGGATGCTATGAACAAAGCTGTAATAAGGGAGAACATGAGCTGTTGTAGGAACCTAAAGCAGGGTAGCCCATCTTAATATGAAAGGGAAAGTGGCAAGAGATGAAGCTGGAGACAAGGCAGAACCAGACCACAGAGCCTGCATATGTTAAGGAGTTTGGGCTTTATCCTGAGGCAATGAGAATTCCCTGAAGAAAACATGTGAGCAATGTACAAACTTGTGCATGTGAACATGTACATATATGGTGTGTATGTATGTGTGTGTGTCCTACAAACAGAGATAACAGGATATGAACTCTCCCAGTGGCTGCCACTTGAATTCCGTGATATAAGCTGGAACCTCCTGACCAGTGGCAGGGACATAACAAAAAAATAAAGAGGTTGATATTTCATCACCGTTGCAAGATGTGATTAAGGCAACACAGACCTAATGAGTCAGAGAACAAACGCAGATGAATCAGAAGGGATGTGCGGAAAACAACATGGCTTGGGGGAAGAGGGTTAATGTTCTTTGGATGGCTTCTGCAGTGAAGTCGATGACTTATTGAGTATTTGATCATTAAGTGGCCTTTGGGGACTCCACAGAATTGCCCAGTTCCCTGACCAGTCTCTGAAACCACAGCAGAGTGAGGAAATGTGGACTAATGACGCCAAGCCCCAAACCGATAAATTCAGGCCAGAGGTTTCCCTTCTAAGTTGGGGCGCTTACCCATCACCAAAAGTTAAGTGGAGGAAAGTGGCCGGCGACAGAGTGCAGGGAGCAGTGGATGGGATGGGAGCAAGGGCCTCACATCTGCACAGGCCAGGGGGTCATTCGGACTGCGAGGCTGAAACATGTGAAAGGCTTACCAATCACCCATCCAACCCCACCCTACTTTCTAGTCTGCTCCCCTCACAGAGGTATCCACGGGTGGACCCTCTGGGGATGCTAGTGGCATAAGAGGGATACATAGCCTTTCTACAGTCTAAGAGGAGCTTCTAGCCATGCTAGTAGGAGGAACTGGCTTAGCTATTAATCTATTATCCCCACTCTTCTCTTGCCAAAAGCAGGGTTATGATGGATTGGGCTGGGGGTAAATTTGAAGAAGGAAGTAGGGGAAAATCTACATCATAAGATTGTGCCAAGGGAGCCTTCTAAGGGGAAATTTGAATAATGCTGAAGGGCAGAAACGAAAGGTTCATTCGTTCAAAAAACCTGTCTAATATTGTGGCAAATGGTTTTCTCTCAAAATACCACCGCAGTGATCTTTTCAGGCTTCCATATTCTTCTGGAAACGTGTCACTGCCCATCTACTTTCAGCTTTAATGACTGACGAGTAAGTAGAATCCAGTGGAAGTGATGCAGTATGGCTTTCCCTGGCTCTCTCTTGGCACATTCTGTCTCAGAATCCAGTCACCATGTTGTGAGGAAGCCCAGGCCATGTGCCGAGGCCATATGTGGACGTTGAGGTCAATGGCTTCACTGAGATCTTAGCTGACATCCAACATCAGCTGCCAGCCCTGGGAGGAAGCCTTCCCACATTTTAGTGCTTAGCCTCAGAGCTACCTCAGTGGGCAAAGAGGAGTAGAGGGGAACTACCCCTATCGAGCCCTGACCAAAGATGGGCATGTGAGCAAAACAAATACTATGGTTGTTTGAAGACACTCAGTTTTGGGGGTGATTTATTATGTGGCCACATCAAGTGCAAAAAGCATCTGCTACAAAATACCTGAGAATGACAGCTAACGTTTGACAAAGTGCTTCGGAGTTTATCGAAGACTGTCACATGATCATCTCAGCCAGACTTCTGAAGACTCCTGTGAGGCTGGTACTGTGATGCTGGTTTCACAGAAGGGACGCTGAGGCTGGGGAGATGAAGTGAACGGTTCAGGGGCATACAGCTTAGTACCTAGCAAAGGAGGGAGGTTGAGCCCAGGTTTCTTTTCACAAAGCTGACTTCTAGTTTATCTGATCAAGGCCTCCTATTAGCGCCTGTGAGGGCTGCTTAGGTGTAAGCAGATCAGAACCCTGTATGAAAGCCTCTTCCAGGGATTGGAGGTGACTCATGCTCAGAAATGACCACACTACACAAAGTGATATGTGCCCCAAGAGGGACATTCATTCATTCTTTCATTCAAAAAATAGTTACTGAACTCCGACCATGAGCTAGGTACAAATCCTTGCTCTTCTGCATTTTCATTCTAGTGATGGATGGATAGATTGCTGCTACAGGCTGAATCATGTCCCTTCCCAAGTTCATGTGGTGAAGTTCTGATCCCCAGGGCCTTAGAATGTGACTGACTGTATTTTGAGATAGGGCCTCTGGAAAACAGCCTCTGTTGTTGAGGCAGTGGGTGCTTGAACTATTCTTTCTTACTTTCTTTCTTTTTTTTTTTTAAGAGATTTTTGCTATTGAGCACATGTGCTTACTGGAGAGACAAGAGAGAGAAAGCAAGAAATCATCCCTTAGGGGAGATGGCCACGCCGCAATCCTTTCTCTATTCTCTTCTTGGTATTTTGGGCATGCACGCACACGCCCGGCATGTTTTAAGCCACCAGGTCCAGGACTTGAACTGTGGTTGACTACCTGGGAGTCCAGCAAGAACTCTTCTTAAGGATACAAAATAAGTAAAAACAAATTAAATTAATATGTGATGGTTCCTTGTGTGTACCTTGATTATGTGGCGCAAGACAGAGGTATGTATAGATCAGAACTGGGAGGGACTGCTGGGTCTCCCAGCTTTTGAAAATCCTTGTTGCCTGCCCCTCCTCTGTAACAGAGGACATTGAACTTTAATTCTAGGGGTTTAATTTGACCCTCTCTGGTCAAATTAAATAAATAAATAAAATATTACTTTTTGCATTTCCTATAAATTAGAATTTAGAGCTAAAGGTATGATTAGATTCAGATTAAACATTTTTGTTAAATGTAACATATAACATTGGGCTTGATCACTTAGGCAAGGTGATGATAGCCAGACCACTTCGTTGTAAAGGAATGCTTCCCTTGGCCATAGCGAGGGACCTATGGGTGTACTTCTCAAAGCACGCAAAGATCTACTTCCCCACGCAAAGATCTACTTCCCCACGCAAAGAGCTACTTCCCCACTGACCTTTCATCTAGGATTTTAGTAACTGTTGGGAGATTCATGTGGGCATCAGTTATTTCATCAGCAGCTGCGAAATGGTAACTTTGGAATTCGATCATTCCTTTTGCATTAACAGCTGGCATTCTCTGTAATAAAGAACTCTGGAGGGCAGCAGGTGGTGTAGTGGTTAAGTCACTGGACTACCACTTGTCCCACTGTGGTTTGAGGCCCAGACCCAGCAGTTTGAAAATCATACCAAGAATGTGTCTGTACATGCCCAAAATTCCAGGAGGAAAATAGAGGAGAAGGGATGGTGGTGTGGGTGGGGTGGCCCTGCTCCCTCTCACTGTTTCTCTTTATAAAGTTTAAAAAAAAAATTCAAAAAAAAAAAAAAAAAGAGGAAGAAAAAGAAAAAAATTCTAGGGCTTTCTCATTGGAGTAGGAGTTCCTGGAGCAAAGGTCGGTGTCTTTCTTGCCTGGGAAGCCCCACAGTCCACGTACCTGAGAGGGGTCGAACATTCTCCCAACCACTCGTGCTGCCTTGTCTTGA
This sequence comes from Tupaia belangeri chinensis, assembly GCF_000334495.1. NCBI lineage: Eukaryota > Metazoa > Chordata > Mammalia > Scandentia > Tupaiidae > Tupaia > Tupaia belangeri. The sequence goes on from NW_006159921.1 coordinate 3,515,611, forward strand.
AACAGCTCCCCTCCCGCCAAAGGCTGAGCCCCAGGATCTCCTTACAGCCTGGTTCTCAGAGCTACCCAGCCAGGAAAAGCCTTTCCTGGACTTCTCTCTCCCCACTGTCTGATGGCAGGGCCATGGCAGTGCTGGGAGCAGAAAGCCAGGTGGTACAAATGCTCCAGGTGTGTGCATGTGTGTGCATGTGCATGTGCACATGTGTGTGCATGTGTATTACAGCATTTGCTTAAATTCTCTTTGCCTCAGTCTGATTCCCTTTTCAGCAGTCTCTGTCCTCTCCACACCCACCCAGGTTAGGTGTCTGTGTGTGGGAAGTGGGGGATGGTGAGAGGGAGTGGGCTCTGTTTTTGCCTCCTCGGCATGCTTAGGACACTGGGTTTGGGAGTCACCTCCACATCTTCCAGACCTCGGGGTTTATTCAAACAAACCTCGGTCTTGCCAAGGTGTAGACAAAGGACGAAAGAAATAACCCAGAGTTGGGAGGGCTCAGTTCTCTTCAGACACCACTCCTTACCATGTCCCCGTTTCTCATTGTTTCCGTATTCTCTCCTGAGTGGAGATTTGTGGCCAGCATCGAGAACGGTGACTTTCATCTTCTACACTTCGGGCGGCCTTACCTCGTTTCCTGCAATGGGCAAGTTTCTCTCTGTGGGATATCAGGCTGTGATGTTGGGGCTCTCTGGATCTCCAGTGCCCCTCACTTAATTCAGTTTGTCTCCCTTGCTTTGATCTGTATGGGCTGGAGCTGGAGAGAAGCAGCGCCTGTCGGTCAGAAGAAGCCAGTCTGTCTTGGCCCTGTGCTGGCTACCCTACATCTCACGTGTGCGATTTCTTCCAATTCTCCCGACAACTTATGGGATAAGATTTTTACAGAGGAGACTAGAGAAAGTTAAACATGCCCAAGACCATATGGGGCATGAAGTGGAGAGGCCTAGATTGACTCCAACTCCAGTTCCATGTTCTTAACCCAGTCCCTCCACAGCCTGCCTGGGCATTGGACATGGCGCGCAGGTGCTCACAGCTGGGTCTGTTTGGTGTGTGGGGGTGTGGGAGGGACACAGAAGACAGAGAGTGCCCTGTCTTTAACTGGAAGAGACAGGGCATCTCGCCTACATCTCTCTGCAAAGTCATGGGAGTGTCTGCAGTGGTCTGAATGTAGGTCACTCTAGATTCCTATATGGAAATCCTAAGGCCCACGGTGACAGTATTGGGAGATAGTATCTTTGGGAGTGGATCAGACATGGAGCTGGAGCCTTCAAGAATGAGATTAGTACCCTTCTAAAAGAAGCCTCAGAGGGATCAGTAGGTGGTATAGTAAAGTAGTTGGATTTCCATATGGCCAACTGTGGTTCAAGTCCTGGACCTGGAGGCTTGAAAATAGCACTGGGCGTGTGTGTGTGTGTGTGTGTGTGTGTGTGTGTGTGTGTGTGTGCCCAAAGTCCTGAGAGGAGAATGGAGGAGAAGGGATTGCAATATGGCCATTCTCCCTGGGATGTGATTTCTCACTTTCTCTCTGTCTCTTCGGCAAGGGCACATGCCCTACAGCAAAAAATCTCTCTTAAAAAAAGGAAAAGAAAAGAAACAAGAGACCTTGCCTCCTTCCCCCATGTGAGGTACGGTATTCTCACCAAGAGATGAGTTCAAATCTTCTGGTGCCTCAATCTTGGACTCCTGAGGCTCCAAGATTGTGAGAAACGCATTTCTGGGGTTTGTAAATCATTCAGTCAATGGTATTTCATCGTAGCTGCCTGAGTTGACCAAGATGGTGTCTCTGGCTTCCCTCATGGTATTCCCACTGGGTATGGCAGGGGCCTTGCATGCTCAGTATGGATGACCTAGTATCCAAGTGTGCATAGGAGAGAAGAAACACTCACCTCTACCCACTCTACCCCAGAACTTGGGACTGCCTTTACATCCCTCTGCCTGCACTTACTGTTAAGCCCCCTCACTGCCCCTCTCTCCCATGGGTGCTGCCCATCCCTACTCCCGCCCCCAATCACTGCTGATGGTTGTGTTTCCAGGGCAAAGGGACACAGCTGGATGTGAAGCCAGGACAGGTGTGGGAGGCGAGAAACCTCACAAGCTTGTCTCCCTTCTTTTCTTTGGAAGCTGGTATGCTTTTTATTAGAGCCAAGCTGTATGGTAAGTCATGCCGTGTGTGGTTTCTCGAGTGCCAGAGTGACCGAGAGCCTTCCTCTGTGCTGAGCTGTTTCCTGTTCCTACCTGTTTTTGGCCAGGGTTCCAAAAGGAAGAAAGTTGATGCCCAAAGCTGACCTGGAGTGAAACAGCTGCTGGGGTGACCACCTTGGTCTCCTTCTCCCGTGGGGACCTCTCAGCAGCTCTGACGTGGCTGGTTTTTGTTGAAATGGGCAAGGGGAGAAGGGACTGAAGAAATGAGAGGAAGAAAGGTCACCCACACACACACTCCCACCCCTCCTTCTCTTCCCCCTGCCTCTCCATGAGGTACGGCCCTGGTAACAGCTACTCTGCACTTCTGTGGGGAGCTCGGAGGGTGGGCCTGGGTCTCTGCTGGGTGGAGGAGGCAGCTGAGGTGGAGTGGCTTGGCCCAGGCCACTCTGAAGATGAGGACCCAGGCATCCTGGTGCCTTCTGGGCTCCAAATGAGGAAGAGCAGGGGGTATGGAGGAGTGGGGAAGCCTCTTGCTTTCTACTTGGGGTCTGGGCTAGTCTGTCAGGCTCCACGGAGTGGCCTGGAGCTTGGTACTCTGGGGACATGACAGAGAAGTGAGGGATCTTCTGCCCTCCAGGAGCAGCAGTCTCCTAGGCTCATGGAGTCTGTGCAGAAGGAACAGCCATGATCATTTAAGTCATGGGATCAGAGAGAGACAATAATCTAGGTCATTCTGAGTTCTGCACCCAGGCTGGGTCAGCCCTGAAGCAAAATCTGAAATTAGGCCAAGGACTTGCTTGATTTCACACCTGCGGGAACACCTGCTCTCAGTACTTTTTCTGTGCTGGTGACACCATTTGGGAGAGTCATAGAACTAAGTGGCACCTTGGTATTGGTTCCCAAGGCAAGTTTTCAATTAGCAATAATCGTGCCTTGGATAAACCTCATTGGCTACGATACTGCCACTGCGCAAAGCTGGTTCCTGAGGCAAGTGACCAGCCTTTCCCATACCTTAGTCTTCCCAGGTGTAGAACAAGGACGCACATACAGTTCTCCCTCAGGGTGCTCTGTGTTAGCCTCACACCTGCCATTCACAGGGTTCCCAGGCTGCTGCTGTTCATTGGGACCCTCTGAGGACAAATGAACGCCTGACAGACTCAGACTCAATGCTGTGCACAGAACTCAGGCACTGGCCCTGCCTCTGTCCCTTTCCTCCCCTTGAACTCCCACACTTCTCACTCTGCAGAGCCTTATCCTCCCAGGCAGGTGGAATGCACAGCCCATGGGGTTGACCTTGCACAGGGAGGGAGTGCTTTAATAGGACACTCTGAACTGGCCACAGAGACATGAATGAGCAGCCACTAATCATGGAGATGGGGAGAGGGCTTCCTGCACCCCTGGATTCTATCCTAGATCCACAGCAACATCTACAGACACACCAGTGGGTCTCAGCTGGGGGGCAATTCAAGCCCTCCTCCCCCAGGGGACTTTTCACAATGTTTGAAGACATTTTTGGTTGTCCAAAATGGAAGCATGCTGGGACTAGCAGATGGCATAATGGCTATGTTGCTGGACTCCCATGTAGTCAACCGCGGTTCGAGGCCTTGACCCCGGGGCTTAAACTCACACTGGGTGCATGTGCGTGGGTGCCCAAGATCCCGAGAGGAGAATGGAGAAGGGATTGCGGTGTGGCCATCCTCCCTTGGGTGGGGGGTGATTTCTCGCTTTCTGTCTCTCTGTCTCTGTCTTTCTGGCAAACTCACATGCCCTATAGCAAAAACCTCTCCAAAAAAAAGGAGGCATGCTACAGCATTTAGTGAGAAGAAGCCAGGGTGCTGCTAGACCCCACAATACACAGGACGGCGTCCCCTGCCACTGGGGCCAAAACATGGACAGCGTGGAAGGTGAGCAATCCTGAGACAATGAGAGGGAGCTGCTAGACACAGGAACTCTAGAGAAGCCAAGGCTGGCTTGTGATGGGGCAGGAGGAAACAGGACTAAGAACAGAGAATAGTTGTCTCCATGAAGGAAAGGGCAGGGGTTGGCCAGGAGATTGCGGATGGGAAGATACTGGAGCTGAATCTTGGCTGTTCCAGGCTCTCAGGCTGAAGAAATGGTGGGAGAGAAATGAGGGTTCTAGAACCAGCCTGGGTGCTGTTCTTGTAAATGGCAGTGACTGGCCTTAGCATACCAGGCCACCAACAGGACCCTGAGCTGCTGTGGTGTGGCTGTGTGGGCAGGGGTGACAGATTTTATATGAGGCAGTGCCTTGGCATCAGGCCTGTGGACACAGCCAGAGTTAATTGATCATTGTTTGGTGTGGGTGTGACTGCGTGTATGTGCTTTTTGTTGCTTTTTAAAATCCACTAGAGGGCATATCAACGCTAAGATCTGGCAGGTTGGACAAATGACATGTTGTGTGAACTTAGGCTCTTGCCCTGGATGGTGAGGGGAGTGAGAAGGGAGCGGGTGACAGAAAATGAGGTTATTGATTCCTGCCCTACCACTCAGCCCTCCCCACCCCTGCCAAGTGATGACAACGAGGTGATTTGTGAACCCAGGGAGACAGCCAGCCCTGATTCTTGCAGCAAGGCAGGCAACGCTTGGGAAGTTAAGCTGGAAGAAGGACAGGGACCGCAGGGCAGATTCCAGAGATGGGATCTGACAATGGTGTGACATTCTGGGAAGGGAATTCCCCTGCCTGTCCCCTCCCCAGCCTCCGCAGGAGCTATATTGCCATGGGGGCCTGGCTTGGGGTGGCCAGGCAAACTTCGCCCCCTAGATTGAGTGGAGAGAACGGTATAACCCCTAAGCCTCTGTCCTCTGACGGTTCCAAGGGCAGGAGCTAAGAGTGCCTCTGAAAACCTCATTCTGCACAGTCTGACCCCCTCAGCCTCTGCTGTGTATGTCCCAGCTGGAGAGCCTGACCTGAAAGGCCCAGAGAGTGGGGTGTCCCAGCTGGGGCGGGCCAGGGTGAAGGTGGATGGGTTGTATTGGTTTGCTGTCTCCTTTGATACCATCAAGGATAAGGGAGTGTCATCAGGGTAGGGTGAGAAGAGTGCAAGGGTCACTGGGGTAGGGCAAAGAGAGTGCAAGAGGCAGGGGGTTTCTAACTTCAGGAGAGGCAATCACAGGTGTTCTGGGACTTGGGCAAGAGAAACAAACACCTCTCTGAAGGCAGAAGGTCTGGGGTGAGTTTAGGAACAGAACTTGCTATTTTTCTTTCTTTCTTTCTTTTTTTTTTTTTTTTAGTGGTTTTTGCTACAGGGTGTGTGTGCTCTCCAGAAAGACAGAGAGAGAGAGAGAGGGAGAGACAGAAAGCGAGAAATCACCCCCCCAGGGTGGATGGCCATGCCGCAATCCCTTCTCCTCCATTCTCCTCTCGGGATCTTGGGCACGCACGCACACGTGCCTGGCATGAGATTAAGGCCACCGAGTCTGGGACTCAAACCGCAGTCAACTACATGGGAATTCGGTGACATAGCCATTACACTAACTGCCGGTCCCTGATCACTGTTTTCTATCCTTTATTTCCTTTATTCCACAGCAACTCACAAATGATGACAGCATCAGAGAAGATCAGCAATTTCCCCAAGATCACACAGGTAGAGATTTTAAGGCAGGTGTGTGTGTGTTTGTGTGTCTAAAAGTCTCCCACATCTGCTTAAAATGACAACATGACAGTGGACTATTGCTATGGGCTAACCCTACTGAAGGTTGAAGCAAATGGAAAAATCACTTGAAATTTTGATATTTTGTTCACCATTAATTTTTTTGCATAAATTTTAATTTTAAGAAAGATTTCATTTGGTCCTATATGTCTTGATTACTGAATATTTTGACTCACTGAGCTGAGTGCCTCCCTTGCCTTGTCCTGGTCCCACTGTACCACTGATGTTTCATGACACTATTTCTGGGTGGTCTGACCTGGGCATTGGAACTCTCAAAGATGCAGTGCACAAGAGCTAGAGGTCACTGTCCACTAAAGAGACAAAAATCCACACCCACCTCCCATACCGAAAGAGGTCTGCGGGCTAATGTGCACCCTAGTGAAACCTATTGGTAGGCAGAGGAGGCTCACCCTTCTTTGCAGTCAGACAGTTGCATGAGGTGACCTCATGAAAGGTGAATATTACATGTTTATTAACATAAAATGCTTCAATCTATGTCCTATACCCATTGTCAGAAAAAGTAAGAACTTCCATACTGTTGGTACAAATGTAAACCAGGACAGCTTTTTTGGTGAACAATTTGGCAGTGTCTCCTAAAACTAAACATATGTTTACCCTTTGACCCAGATAGTCCCTTTCCAGTTATCCATCCTAGAGCTGCACTGGCTGTGTGCACAAAGAGGTATTTAAGCACATTCATTACAGCTTCAAAATACTCCATGTGTCCACTAATAGGAAGATGATTATATAAATTATGGTACTTTCATACTATAGAGAACTGTATAGCAACGAAAAGTTATGAAGTTGGCCAAATATGCACTGAAGGATACCAAAAATCAAACATGAATAGTCAAAACAGAAAAAATTTGAAAAGTTAAAGAAAAATGCTAGAACAATGCCTATTGTTCATCCCATTGCATTTCAAAACCAAAAGTATACCAAAAGCCCCAAACAAAACTACACACACTTACATATATTATATATTATATATATGTATATATATATATACACACACACACACACATATACATGCATATGTAAGTATATATATCTGTATAACAAAACTATATATAGTATATATAGTTATATATAACAAAACTATATATACACGTATATATGTATATATAGGTTATATGTATATATGTAAAATGGGTTATAAATAGGTTATATATAGTATATATATATGTTATATGTATATATGTACACACACATATATATATTTCATTGGGAAAGTCATGATGTATTTTTCTATGCAAAAATGCATCATGACTTTCCTGGTGACTCAGTATTTATGTTAATGCATAGAGAAGTATAAAAGCGTGGGAAAAGATGGGTCACTGTGGGGTTCTCTACTCTGGATACGTAGAGTACAATCAGTGGGAAGGGATTTTGGGATGTGTACTCACCAGAAAGACAGCAAGGGGGGAGAGAGAAAGTACCCCCCAATGGGGCATGGTCATTTCACAGCCCCTTTTCCTCTGTTTTTCCACCCTGTCAGGTTTTGGACACACATGCACTTATGTTTGATATAAACATACCAAACCACCAGGGTTGGGATTAAAATTGTTGTTAGCCATGTAGGATCTGCCTCTCTTAACCACTAGACCATGGAACCAGCCCAAGAAATACTTTTAAAGAAAAAAAAAAATTAATGTTCTTAGACTTTCTTTCTGGATGTGATAGGGCATGTGGGATGGAGTGCACTCCTATTGCATAAACACTTAGGCAGTCTGTAGCTGACTTGCCTACTGGGAGGCTCTGAGGGAAGCCACCTATTCTCTTCCCCTGTTTCCAGGAGCAGTAAGTCTGTTCTCTCAGGAGGAAGAAGACTGGTCACTTCTGAGGTCTGTTGACTGCAAATACCTCCGATAAAACTGCCTCGCCCAGGTTGGGTCTATTCTAAAGGCCCTGATCTCTCTGCTACTTTATGTTGCTGCCTAGATCAATCATCATCATCCTTTATGTGGTTACTTCAGAATTTTAGAGAAGAATAGCAGGATAGGATTGCTCAGTTGTAGTAGTAAATAAAGCCCCAAAACTTAGTGTCTTAATTCTACCAAGATTCATCTCCCTCACTCCTTCCTGCTACAACTCAATGTGAACTGAGTACATCTCTAGAGCATCTCTCTTCCAGGTAGTGACTCAGGGTCCTGGCTGATCCTATCTTGTGGCTATACCACGTGACTTACAGGATCATTGTAACTTGGAGAGAGAAAGCTGGAGGGCCACAGGGGCTGATATCACCAGGTTAGGAAACAACTTACGTCATTTCCTCCCATATCCCAGGGGCCAGAACTAGTCATATGGCTCCAATAGAGTTGCAAAACAGTAGAGGAAAGGTGGGAGTGCACACGACTGTTTGGCAGGAATTTAGTATCTCTGACACAATAGGAGAAAAGGAAAAATATGAATTGGATATAAACAAACGCTAATTCTGTAAAAGGAATCAACATGGGAGACTGTTCAGTAGCTTAGGGTTCCTTGATAGTAGGAACCCTTTTGCTAATTTTCACCCTCATCCTAGCCTTTAATCTTGTTGATTAAAACAATGTACCTTTGAAGCATCTTTATTTACTATTAGCCAAATTGAGCTACTACTCTTACTTAAAGCATTTTTTTAAACTTCTACTTGGAAATTTTCTTCTTAGCCAAGAAGATCAGTTGTTTCTTTTTTTTTTCTTCTTCTTCTTTTTTTGGTTATTGATCTTTCCTTTTTTTTTTTTTTTTTTTGTCTTTTTTTTCTCCAAGTTTGTTCTCTGGACTTCTTTTTTTTTTGGTTATTGTTTTTTCCTTTTTTTTTTTTTTTTTTTGTCTCTTGTATCTCCAAGTTAGGTCTTTGAGAAGATGTAAAAGCAAAGTAAACTGTGAGCAAAGTCACAAATAAATACTCTGAATGAAAACAGGACATCACTACCAATATTGCAGAGATTTGAAAGTTAATAAGAAAACACTCTTACACCTATATCTTAATACATTTATTTAAACTCTCACCTGTTTTGTTTTCATTCAAAGAGCAATTATCCCAGCTTAAGCAAGAATAATTTTCTCCGTCAGACTTGACCTATGACTATTCTTTTAAGAATATATTAATTATGTCATTAAAATATCTTTGAGTTTCAAAGGGTTATGATGCAGACTCTGAAGATAGTCCCTACAGAAGAATGGTGTCTTGACTGCCACGTCATTCGAACAAAGGCTCCTAAGGGTCTAAGTTCAAAAGGTGTCTCTGCTCTTGTAGGCTAAATGTCCTGAGGTTTGCTTAAAAAATTACTAGTCCTCACTACTCTTTAATTATGTCTTAATCAACCTTGGATTTAACCTAACTGACTCCCTACCCTCATTACATGGATTTTTAGAAGCTGGAAAGATTTGAAGAGGGACTTAAGATCCAAAAAGAAGTGATTCTTAAAAAAAATAGTTTAGAAGAGCCACTGTTCCAAAGGCGGGAAGACTTGCAGTAACATCTGAGCCTTGATGAGTATATATGCCATTTTCCTTTGGAAATGTCTTTCTTATGGAGACAGACCATCAACTTCCCTGGCCTTCCCTCATAGCTTCATGGTTATGGAAGTCCCCAGCTGCTGCCCTGTCTTCATCCTGTCCTCATATGTCTTTACTTCGTTGATCTTCCTCAAACTTCTCTCTGATCATGTCACTTTTGAAGGAATAACACTTGACTTTCAAAACATGCTAAAATGACCCCATACATACTATCTTGCCTACCCTATTTTCTTCTGCTCCTCAGCACACAGTCACATCTCCAGGCATGTCGGTCTCCTCCATATCCCATAAACATGCCATCCTTGTCCTGTTGTCTCTGTGTAGTTCTTCGTGTTACTCTGCAAGCCTGGAATGCTCTTCTAGGCCCACATCATAAGAATGCTTGACTTCACACAATGAATGAGTGGCCGGCTTGTCGTTTAAAATGCCTGTACATGTGTATGAAGCAGCTCCCATTTGTATAGGGCTGGACGTTTAGCTTCCGAAGTTTGTCTTGATTTATGACTTATTGATTGGCTGTGAGCCCAATTCTTAGTTTTTTATTTTTTATTTTTCAGCTTCTTAGTTGCTGCCAATCTATAAACCAACACTTAAATCCGTCAAGGAAGATCCTTTAGTAAAAGCATCATCTTTGATAGAAAGTGAGGAAGTCACCCCTGCACTTAAAAAATTTGTAGTTAAAAGCTTGGATGATTGCCAACTGGGTTTTCTTAAAATGGGGCCTCCTTGGATGTGTCAAGCAACTTCTTTCCAATTTGGAATTCCAGGGTAATAAATAATAAAACTATATTTAGGGTTTTATGTCACCACAATCTCAAGAGATTTTTCTCTTCTCACTTAACCTCTGTTGTGCAGGTCTGAGTTTCAGTCAATTCATATATATTATATCTGGTAGATATCAGGGAGTTGGCCAGGTGAGTTTACTAGACTTATTTATTTATTGGTTTTGTTTTGTCTTGATGGGAAAACTTTCTGTGATAAAACATTTTGGGGCTGTTGGTTATTGGTACAGAGGTTCTTTTTGTCCTTATAAAACTTCGTACTAAATGCTGGAAAGGAGAGGATGCCCTCGCTTGATATGTGAATGGTTTTAGGAACCAGTTTGAGGAGTGCTAGTGATACTCAAACATTTGTCCTGGTTACTCTAGAATATGTTCCAGAATCCTCTGTAAGAAGATTTGTAAGAAAAGGGAAGAAAATAAGAGTGGTTCACTCTTCATTATATCAGTGTCAAGATAGGCATGTCTTGTGATCCAGCATAAAATGGGTGGTTTGTGTCTAAAGCAGAAGTGATAGCATGTGACTTTCAAGGCTTGGTTCTTTGGAAGATCTACTCTTGAGATCCAGGCACCATGATGTGAGGAAGCCCAAATGGCCCCATGGAAAGGTCATGTGTAGGTGTTCCTCTTGATATTCACTGTTGAGGTCTCAGCCTAGAGCCTGCAGCACCTGCTAGATCTGCTTTCAGATAATTCCAGCTCCCAACCCTCAAGTCATCTCCAGTATGAGTCTTCCCAGCAAAGACTCTAGACATGTAGAGCAGAGTCATCTATTCCACATGCCTTTTCAAAATTTCTGACTTAGAGAATCTGTGGATATAATTCAATGATTGTTTTTATTTTAAATTTAGTGCACTGCTATGCTTGGGGAGATTTGTTAAGCAGCAATAATAACTTGAAGAGCTACTTCTCCAAGGTGCATAGAAAGGATAGTGGGGATTAGTGAATGCGTTCTCTAGGGACTGAGATTGGCAGATCTGGATTCTGCGAGCACCTCAAGTTATACAAAGTCTGTTCTTATGATCTGGAAACCTAGACATCAAATGGAAATAGAGGAAAATTAGGGCAGTTTGTAAGATTCCCACAACCCCACCTCTTGACCTAGAGAGAAACTTGGATTCAGGCTGCAGCTTCAGTAATGTCCTTCCTGAGAGACGACTAGGGTAGAATTGTTTCCTTCCTGCCTTCCTGGCCCTAGTGTACACAAGGCTGAAGACCTCAGAAACACTAGTTATATCTGTTACGTTGCGGGAACACTCAAAGAGTCTTGCAGGGATTATTCCTCATTGTTAGGCGAACCAGGTGGTAGAACCTTGCTAAATAGCACAAATGTTGGTTGAAACTGTGATTCTCTCTGGAAAATTCTAAGTAGCTAATACAATGAGAGAAAAGAAATGACCTCAGTTTATAACTGTAGTACTGATTGGGCATGTCTTTATCTATGCTCTTTTATGTTATGTTCCTATCCATGGAGAACCAGGGTTATACAGAATCAATTATGATGGATTTGGAGGACCGTAAAAGCCAATGTCCTTTGTCTCCATTAATCTCCTCTCAATTTCTCTCCTCAACCACTCCCAGATGCATTAATGAAGCTAAACAAGTGTTGTGAAGTTAAATAAGATGACACTTCTCTTCGAAGGTTGGTAAAAAGCTTATCAGCATTTAAGAGTCAGCACAGGCACTAATTCTCTCAGGTAAGCTTTCCTGAGTCCTTCTCCAATCCTCCTTCCTCCTGTCTGCTGCATGTTGATGTAGCTGTGGACTAAGTCCACCTAGTGGACTAAGAGCTCCTTGGGTTGCTGTTTTCAGTCTGTGTATCTTGAGCGTACACTTAGTTCTCAGCAAGGCCTACTCAGGAGATGCTTGTTGGTAAAAATTGGAAAAACAAAACAAAACAAAAAACAAAAAAACTCTTGTCACTATGTTATTGGCTTTCAGAAATGCCTTCCCTATGTGTCTTTTGTTTTTAATCACAGTGAACATACAACTTTGTGTCTTGCCTTTTCCTCTTTTGTTTTTGTTACTGTGGTTTCAGATTTCCCCTGTCGTAATATAATTTCAAACCTTAGCAATAACAATAATAACTACTGCATCGATTACAGGTATGGTGCCAGAAACTCTGTACATGGTTTCTTAACTAGTCTTTCCAATTTGCAAGGTGGATGTCAATAGCTCCATTTTACAGATTGAGAAATGAAGGTTTAGAAAGCAGTCTGCCAACAATTACTAGCTGATAGAGACTAGATTGATCCCTCTGATTTCAATATTCACATT
>NW_006159921.1:3527982-3530117 GCF_000334495.1 Tupaia belangeri chinensis
TCCTGCTGTTTTACCACACCACTTCTCATCATTTTAAGTGACTTCACAATACTTACTTTGTGTGTGTGGATGTGCCATAATTTGCTTAACCATTTTCCTCTTTTGGGTCATTTAGGATATTTACTAATTTTAGATATTATAAACAATGAGGCAATGAACATCATTGTGTTTACAGACTTTCCCCCTATTTTTGGATTATCACCTTGGAATAGAGTCCCAGAAGTGGAATTACTGGGTTAAAGGGTAGGACTGTGTTTATGGCTTTTGATACTTATTGCCAAATTGCTTTCCCAGAGGACGGTGTTTAGCCTAACAGGCTCACTTTATAGGCCCGGGGGAGTCGCCTCATTCCTCTAGGATGTCAGGTTGCCCTCTAACCACTAGAGGGTGTGAAAGGATATTGCTCAAGTGACAAGAGCCTGTCCTCCTCTAGGAAATCAAATTTGCTCAAGGAGTCTTCAGAGGTAACCTGGGAGGGAGAGGAGGATCCTTAGTAAGAAACTTAATACCGAAATGGACTGACTTGCTTAGATTTCCACTGAAGGCAGGCTGGTTTATAATCTGGACTTTGGGGAGAGATCAGTAAGCAGGGGCTCAGAGGCCCAGGGTTTGAGGTTGGACATGCTGCGTCCTGCTCAGTACCCTTGAGTGACTGATCTGTGTGTCTCTATATGAGGAATTTTGAACTTCCATCTTTGTGCAAATTAGACTGGCAATAATTCTGAGTCCCTCCAGTGTAGAGAGAGTGTAATGCTCATGTTTGTAATGCCCACAGCAGCAGCACTTCATAAGAGAGCAATAAATAGTGACTGAATGAATAGATAAAATGAGACCAGAAATCAAGAATGGGCGTAGGAAGGTGGCATAGAGAATAGTGCAGGTTCCTGGTACCCACAGATGGTTTACTGAAGAAGGTATGTTTGGGTACTTAACGCTAAGATGTTGGAGATGAAAAGATACTTGAAGAACATCTTGTCTTTGTTCCTGGGAAGAATAGAGGCTCAGGAATAAGGATGACAAAGTTGTTACTTCCAGTTTTTGTTTTTGTCTTTTTCATTTAACCAACATTTCTTGGGTACCTATAGTGTGCTGAGCCTTGTGCTAGACATTGGGGCTAAAAATTAATTATTGTGATGAGTTTTTGCCTTCGGTGAGCTATAGTTTGTGCAAGGAGATGAGCCATCCATGCTAACCATTAAACGAAGGGTGCAGCCTCTTAACCAAGGCTCAAGAAGGCACAGGAAGTTGGGAAAACTGGCCTGGACTCAGATTTTCTTAGAAAAGCACTTAGAATGCATTCTTTGGAACATTAGTTCAGTTGGACATTTAATAGAAGTTAACTAAACCATGGTGTGCTAGGTATGTTAGTCAGCTATTGTTACAATAATGCTGAGTAACAAATTAACCCCAAATGTAATCACTAACAATAATATTTATCATTACCATTATTATTATTATAATTATTATTTTAGCATGCTCACAGGCCTGTGGAGTACCTGAGGTGCCTCTGCTACACAAGTCTCTTATTCTGGGATTAACAGGCTAATCCAAGGCAAGTGTTTCATGGTGAAGAAAGAATAAGCTTCCCTCATGAACATATTTCAAGTCTTTCTTCATATCATGCCCACTAAGATCTGACTGGCCAACTTAAGTCACCACGGCCAAGTTAGCTATTAATGAATCAGGGAAATACACTTTGCCTTCAGTGGCAGAAACTGCAGAATGTGTTTAGGGAGGGGAACAATTGGGAGCAATCATTCAATCTGTCACAGTGGTCATATTAGTCTAGGGAAGCTTGGCGACTTTGATTTATTTATTACAGGACTTTTCAGAGCCTTTAGAGATGATACTATTTAAAGCCCTCACTTTAAAAGAAAGCAGGGCTCCGGGGACCCTTAGAAATAGATGCTGAGTAGTGTAGGGACACCAGTCAGGTCCAGTCTTGAGGAAAAGTTTCAAGTAGGCAAAATTTAGAACATGTACTGTGGAGTCAAATTTTCTTTCTGGGTAAACTTAGGAAAATTATTTCACCTCTCTGTGTTTCTGATTCCTCATTTGTAAAATAGGGAAGGTAGATCCACCTTATTGGGTAGTTGAGTTAATACTTGTAAAGTGCTTAGAACATGAGCAGGAAT
>NW_006159921.1:3530209-3532825 GCF_000334495.1 Tupaia belangeri chinensis
CAGGAATGTTATAAGCATTCAATATAGATTAGCTATTTATTATTATTATTCCTATATTCTCTATCATCACTTTTTCTATTTCTGGACTTTTCTACTCCACCGATCTCCTCCTCAATACCCTATTCCTGATACTAGTTGATTGGCAGCTAGCATCCACTAAGATGCATTAGAATAATAAATATTACTCAATATTTTTAAAAGGGTGCACTGAAAAAGTTCAAGGACCAAAAGAGTAGCAAGGAGTGGAATTACATATTAGATATTGGAATCTTGTTAAATCTCACACTTTGGTTGACCGTCTGTGTCTTCAGATATGTGTATGGAAATGAGTTGAGTTTGTCTAGGATTTAGACTTAAGATTTAGGACTTAGCCTTAAGATTCACCTAAGTCTGTGGTTTTTAACCCTGGATGAATATTAAAAACCAAAAAGATTTAAGACAAAATCCCTGAAGCTTGACCCTACCCAAGATCAATTAGATCAGAATCTCTGAGGGTATGACTTAAAAGCTCTGCAGGTGATTCTAACATGGAACCACATTTGACAACCACTGACCTAAGGTGTAAGATGGGTTGCAGGAAACTGTGGAGTCCAACACAAGTGGGTTTGCATCCCAGTCCTGACATTCATGAGCTGCATGACCTTGGACAAATACCTTACTCTCTCTGAACCTCTGTTTCCTTCTCTATCAAATGAGAATGATAATTGTTATTTTCCTGAGATTTTGTAAGAAGCAAACAAAAATCCATGCAATGCACTTCACGTAGCTGGCTTATGGAATGGGCTTGTTAAATATTTGTTAATTAAATGAACGACAATGGCCAATCACAGCGACACTGGGGAGCAGAGTTGATAATATCCAATCACCAGCCGGGACCACTTGGCCTCATCTGTGTTTGGGTTGTTGACTCCTATGCTTACAGGCCTAAGTCCACTGCACAGAGAAGGAATGAGGCCTGAAGGGAAGGTTTGCTCCCAGATAATTTAGTCTATTTACTGATCAAAAAGACCAGGTCTAGGGGAGAGCAAAGGCTAAAATTCAATCCTTCTGGTGATCAAGTCTTGTGCCCACAGGGCTGGGCCAGTCTAGAGAGCTGTCTTTTCTAATCAGCCCTCCCGGGGTGCGGGAGGGGGAGCATCTTATTCTAAGTCACAGAAAAGTGCTTTATATCTCTGGACCAGCATGCTTTCTAGAGATGCCAGGAGGCGCTCATGTTGTCCACTGTGCCAGCTTATCATTCTGGACTCGACTATGTCAGCCACCAGCCCAAGTAGGCAGAAGGTGGGGATGTGGCAAGCGAGGATGGCATAGTTGTTTGGAGCAGAGATGTCAGACACTAACTTGGTGGAACAGTAGGTTCCTCTAGGTAGTAAGAGGCCTGGATTCTGGCCAGATTTGCTTGTCATGTGCCAGCATCCATGCTCTCGTTCTACGAATGTGTTCATCATTCAGGATATTTGAAGAAACAGCAGGGTTCTTTGGTCACACAGCTTCCCATTCAAAGATAGTGGGCTAGGAAACTAGTATTGGGATAGACACTTTAAATCTTTATCTCAGCAGTTAAGAATCTTTTTAAAAACCTGCTGCTACCTGCAACACTTTCTCACTCTTTCTTCTGCTCAGCGCCATCAGTCTAGAAGATTTTGTGGGCGCGACTCTTCGTAGTTTGTGTTATGGAAACAATAGGTCTACTGAAATGTGCTGAGATACAGATATGCCCCCGCTTCCCCCGCTGGGGGGCTTGGATGAGAATCCTGGTGACTCATGAAACCCTCTGGACCTTCACTTTAGATGTCTAGAGATGGCAGCATCCAGATTTCAGCCCAACCCTTTGAATGAAGTCTGTGATCTCTCCGTGTTAATAGTTAAACAAACAAAGGGATTAGCAGCAACAAATTAGTTTTACAAACATAACAAATGGAATCTGAATTTCCAAAGTACAATTTCATGTCAGGAGTGAGAGAAAATTAATTTTTTTTCCTGAGCAGTAAGTCAAAATACATTTTTATAAGCCAGGTTGACTCTTTTTTTTTTTTTTTTATTTTGGTTTGCAAATGAAATGGGTAGCTACCTTACTAACTTGTCAAGCCAGAGAAAAATGTGAAGATTCTTTGCAAACCAAAGGGCTATGCAAGGGCTATGCAGGTTTTAGTTTTTAGATCAGGGCTACTCGACTTGGGGTTCACAATCACTGGGGACCCCATGGATGAGGTCCCCAGTGATATTTGCAGGCAAAATTTTGCATGTATACACATATATGATCATCTTTAGGGAGAGAATACATAGCTTTCATCAGATTCTTAAAGGTGTGTGTGACTCAAAGAAGATTAAAAGCCACTACTGTAGCCTGACCCTTCATGTCATTTGCTAGTGAGACCAAAGTAATGATTTCAGAATTCAAAATTCCGAATTCAAAAACCATTCTCTGCAACTCTCTTTGCCTATCCTGGGAACTCATGGGAAATGTAAAAGGAAATTTTCCAGGGGAAGAAAAATTGAGTAAGGATCCCATCTTCCCAGTGGCCATGGGCCTTGGAATTCACCCGGGCATTCCCATCTCCAGCTGGAGAGAAAAAGAAAGAAGGAAAGTTTTCCCTCTCACGAAGGAACTCCATC
>NW_006159921.1:3533249-3539899 GCF_000334495.1 Tupaia belangeri chinensis
CTGCTGAAGCAGATGGCAGAAACTCCATCCGTTTCAGAGTGATGAAGTGAGACTGCTCAGACAAATGCTTTCATAGTTTTGAACCTGTGAGGTTTTGCTCTGTGTTCAGGAAATAACAGGATATAAATCTGCCTGAATCATCCCAGCTCACGCAAATTTAATGCTGGGCCACAGTGGCTCTGGCAACATCTTGTTCTTTTTGTATAATGACTTTTGATGCTGTGGATTTAGACGGATTAGGCCATTTAGGGGAAAGAGGGGAATATTAATATACAAAATTGTTAAATGTCAAATGAAATCCCTTAATAATGTGTGTGTTTAAGACGAGTATGCAGGCACTTTGAAAACACTTCTAGCACCAGCTCAAACATTTAAGAAATCCAGTTTGCAAGTTCAAACAAATAATCCTCCACCAATTATGCTGTACCTGTGTGAGTCTGATGGATAATTCTGTAGACTCAGTTGGGAGTGAAGGCCCATTTTCTTATTGTTGTCAGTAGCACTGGCATATTTAATTCTTCATACAACTGGCTGAATGAGCAAATCCCACAGGTAAGTGTAAAACTTGCAACCAAGAGTTAGTTTTCGTATTTCCCACAAATTAATTGCCTAAGTGGCTGAGTTTACTTGTTTTCAAGGCCAATGTGTGTCAGTAGATCTGGATCTTGACAGTCCCTACCCTGAAGGCCTCTACATTTTGGTCTTAGAAATGCTTGCCAAATAATAGCCTGGGATTTGGTGGGAAGGACATTTGAAAAGGGTTGAGAAGTCATAATAAGAATGTAATAATTTATATTTTCTAACTTTCGTGCAGCCTGCAAATATGACCATCTTTCATTTATTGATTCAAAAATAATGTCCTTCCTAAAGCTGGAGGTAAATATGTATAAAATCGTCTGTGAGGACCAGCTCTGTGACACAGAGATAATGCACTGCTGAGGAGAAGCTGGATCCTACAAGGTACCAGGTTTGAATCTCTGGCTCTACCAGCCTAAAACATGCTGGGCCCAGCTCTGAGGGCTAGAGGACTGGACTGGAGGAAGGGGATGGTGGTATGACCAGACCTGTGGAGGGTGATCGTCACTTTCTCTCTGTCCCCCCTACCCCACCCTCTCTCTTACATGCATACGCTTGCACTGTGTCATGAACAAGAAAAACGATAGGCCCCAGTATCTCATCTCATAGATGTAAGTGAAGGACTCTGGAGGACAGATGGGAAGATTCTGTGTCATATGGGGATGGGACTGTGGGAGTAGTCAGGGAAGTCACTTGAAGGGGATAGTATTTGTTTTGGCTGTGATAGTGATGCAAAGTTTAAAAGGGCTTAGTTCCCATCCCACTGTGGATGTTTGGCTGAATCTAATGATCTAGGCAACAGGACTACATCAGAAACCGTGTAGGAAACAGAAGGAGAACTATTACTCACATTTCCATACCATCAACTTGAGTTTTGTTGGCATGTTGTTGGCTGTTCTTGCCAGCTTTTTCCTGGATGTGACTTCGCTATAGCTGTGGTTATCATATTAAACACATATTTTTACATTTATTTTTAAAAATTAGCTAGTAATTGAAGCAGTTTTTCATGACCTCACAACAATGGGCAGATTGAAAGGGGGAGAAAGGAAGACAAAATTCTTACAGTAGAAGGTGGTACATTGGCAGGGAGGCCACTGGGGCGGCACATTGGATTTTGTGTAGGGTCCGGAATGCCCTGCTAAGGAGCTGGGGTTTTATTGTGTAGGTGATGGAAAGCCATTGGAGGTTCTGGGAAAGATGGCAACATGACTCCAATGTGATCCTCTTGAGCTATCTGGGTGGCATGGTAGTTAAAGCAGCTGGATACCATATTACTTACTGTGCAGTTCAAGTCCTACACCTGGTGGCTTGAAAAACACACTGGGCACATATGCATGTGTGCCCAAAATCCTGAGAGGAGAATAGAGGAGAAGGGACTGAGGTGTGGTCATTTTCCCTGGGGGGCATGCTTTTTCACTCACTCTCTTTCACTGTCTGGCAAGTGCACAGGCCCTATAGCAAATTAAAAAAAAAAAAATATATCGTGAGCTACTCTAGGGCTGGCTTTGGAAATTCTTAGATTCCCTGAGATGCTTATTCATCTACACAAGATACTAAGAAATTCCTAAGTCAATCATTTTTCTGCCCATTCACCCACCTATCTACCTACCCACTTTTCTTTTTGTTTTCTTTTTGTTTTAGAGAAATTTTTGCTATAGCGTGAGTGCACTCACCAGAGAGACAGAGAGACAGAAAGCATGAAATCACCCCCAGGAGATATGGCCATCCTGCAGTTCCTTCTCCTCTCAGTATTTTGGGCATGCACGCACATGCACCTGGTGTGAGTTTTAAGCTGCCAGATCCAGGAATCGAACCGCCATTGACTATGTGAGAGTGTCTAGCGATGTAACCATTATGCCATCTGCTGGTCCTGCTATCCACTTATCTTTATTCTGTATCAAGAGTGAGCCAGGTGATTTATCCAGTTCTGGGGATATAAAAATGATTCTTGTGTCCAGGTTTCAGAATCCTATAGGAGAGGGATGAAGAGAGGGTGAGTATGCGCTGGTCCAGAGGCCTACACACAGTGTCATGGGTGCATGGGCAGAACCCACTGCTTCAGACTGCCACAGGGGAAGGGTGGGGCAGAGGTGGAGCTCTGGCTTACTCACTGAGTTGAGAGCTCCATACATCTTATTTATCGTTGCATGCCCAGCACCTAGCATAATACCTGGCACATAGTAGGTGTTCAGTAAATTTTAATTAAATGAATGAGGTGTCTAAGAGGTAGAAGGACCCCTCAAAGGTCATCTAGTCTATCCACCTGGCTCTAGGCTGGGCCGCACCTAAATCATCTCAACTGCTATTTTGGGTGCGGTTATTCTTAGCTGGCCTTTCTGACAGCTGGAAAGAATCAGAGAAGCAACCTCTCCTCTGAGGCTTTAGTGCTTCCAGGCCACATTCAGGAGGAGCTCTGTTTGGTGGAAACAAGAGCTGGAAGAGAGAGAGAGGCAAGCGAGTCTCAAGCCTGAAGCTTGGTTGGAGGTAACTCAGAGGTGGGCAGTCTCCTCTTCCTGGGAGAACAAGAGGTGGAACTGAGAAACTCCTCTGTAGGAGAGGCTTGATGACTTTGTAGCCAAGACTCCTGAGTGACTGGGGCTTTGCTGGGTTCTTACCCTGGACCTGCCAAGGGGAGGAGGAATTTTCAAGGGCCTCATTGGAGTCCTCCCACGAGCAGCCTGCAATAAGGCAGAGGTCTCCTGCAATGCGCAGAGGACCTACAAGGGGAACTTCCAGATCCTCTTCCTCCCACATCTACTCAGTCCCTGTAGTCCCTCCCCCCATCCCTGCCAATAACCGGTGAAATAGGAGTTTGAGGCTGCAGCTCCTTAAGGAGATCTTTTCTTCCAGGACCTGTTTTTTCCAGGGTATTTCGCAGTGGCTGGGGAGTGTCGGGGCCTAACACAGTCAGGCTGTACCAGGAGCCAGAGCCCAGAGTATTATAATCTCATGGGAAGATAGGAAGAAATGATTAGTGTGTGTTGAATGGCCCTGCTGTGAGCACTGTGAGCTGGACTGGTCCTGGGGCAAAATCAAGGGCAAGTTCTAATCTTATTTTCAGGTAGGGGAAGGGTAGAGAAGGCACTTTCTGGGGCAGCCTCTTGAAAAGCAGGCATAAACAGGGAACAATGGTGCCATTCCTCCCTGACCTGCTCAACCTGGTGCTTGATACGAAAGGGGTGTGTGTGGGTGTGCGTGTGTGTGTGTTAGCGAGAGAGAGCAAGAGGGAGAGACTAAGTATAAACTTGTGAACCCTCTTAGGAGGCTAATGCTTGCTCCCAAATCCCCCCTGGATAGGGATGGATTTGCCCCCTTGTTTTCTTATAAAAACCTGTGTTTTCTAAATGCGATACAAAAAGTGGCTCAGTGGAGCCACCCCTGAACGTCAGGGCCCCTTGATGGCTACCCTTGCTCCTCTTGGCTCCACCCCCTGCCACCCAAAGCTTCTTAACTAGAATAAAAGTTATAGAGCAAGACCGGGGAGACTTCTTCTGACCCTAGGAGAGCAGGAGGAAGGGGTTATAGTTGACCAAAGCCCCATGGAGTGGGAGGGTAGGGGCGAAGACACAGATGCATTGGATTTGGCAAATGTGATGGAACAACCATCAGGAATTGTGTTATAGCCCGTGGATACCACAGAGAGGCGTGGAGCACTGCCTCTGCCCCTGGGGCACTTCCAAGAGGCTGCTCCCCTCATGCCTATCTGCAGCAGGTCAAAGCCAAAGGCACCTGCTTTAGTGATAATGATAATGAATATGATGTATTATTATTATTTTTTGTTGCCAGAGGATGTGGAAGACAAAGAGAGGGGGTAAAGCATTCTCCAAATAGGCATGGCCATTTTGCAATGCTTTCTGCTCCATTTCTCCATCCTGTCAGGATTTGGGGCACTCATGCACACCTGCTTAGTGTGTTTTTCAAACCACTAGAACTGGGACTTGAAGCACAGTTGGCCGTATGGGATCCAGCTCCCTATACACAGGGCTTATCGCTGGGCTATGGGGCTGGCTCCCAGTTAAGGGGGTCAGCAGTATGCACAGAATAAACTCCTCCCAGGCTGGCCTTTCTGAAGCGCTAAGATGCTCCTTGACAAACCTGCCTTTATCTAAACTAATTGCGTGGGAAGCTCACACTTGTCGCCTCTATCTTCCTTTCCATATTCTTGAGATGTCAACTGGCCATGACCTGGCTCTGTCATTGCACTTTCTCTGAGTCTGTGTGGAAATCACTCTCTCTCTCTTTGGATTCGATTTCCTCCTTGGTATTAAGTTGAATCATATGAGATTGCTTTTTCTCTAGGTGGACCAACTCTTAGCAATTCTATATGGTTTAATTTCATAAAATAAGGGTTCATTGGCTCTTGAAGTCCTTTTTTATTCACTGACATTTTAGACCAGAATAATTCCTGTTTCCTCCCTCCTCTGCTCTTAACAAGGTGAATTCACCGTTCCGGGTCACTTACCTACCACTTACCTTCCGGTGCACTGTTAGAATTGTTTTAAGGCAATCCTCACTCCTGGACTAGTGGCTTAGTCTGTTTTCTGGATGTAAAATGCCCTGATCATACTTCTTTGCTGAAGAATTTCTAATTTTCTTATTCTTCAATGTCAGCTTCATGTTACCTGCTTTTAGAGACCTTCTCTGGCTCTCTCAGCTAGAAATCACTTCTCCTTTCTTTCAAGAGCCCTTCTCATGTATTTATTTATTTATTTCTTCTGAGAGAAAGTGAGAAACAGGGAGAAAGAGCCATCAGGGTCCTAGCACGATCGCCCCTAGTTTCAGCCAAACCCGGATCATAGGCACACACATGCTATATACCCTTAGGGAGGTCTGCAGGTGTGGACTTGGGACCTTCCAGTGTGAGTCAACCCCGCAGAACATCAGGCTTTACTGTGGCCCCACGGTCTATGCCGCGTCGCACAGTTGTCCTTATTTAAATATAGAAATGTTTATTGTAGAATATTTGGGGGTGGAATAAGTATAACGAAGGAATGAGAATCACGTGTGACTTTGCTGTTCCTCCCACCAAAAGAGCATATTTCCTCTCCCCTTTGCTTTGGGTTTGGCTATGTGACTTGCTTTGACAGATACATTCCTATTCATTGTGTACTCCAAATAATAACTTTCTCTAATATTTATTTAGGTGAATTATATTGATTTTTTTTAAAAAAAACCACTTATTTAGTTAGTTATCTGTTTATTTGTTGTGATTTTTCAACCCACCAGGTCTGAGACTCGAACCTCAGTTGGCCATGTGGAAATCCAGCACTTTAACCACCATGCCACTTGCTAGTCCCATATTATTCTGTTTTTACTAGCTGACTCACAAGTTGAGAATATCTAGAGGGTATAGAGTGGACCCCATTCATCTTTTTTTCCCTTAGAATCATGGCAGAGATGTTCAATAGGATGTCATATTAGCCATCTGTATTGTGATCTATGCCGCTGTCCTACATGCCTCCCAAACACAGTGGTCAAAGCAGCAAATGTGTCACAACACAGGTCTGGGTATGTGTATGGCTCACTCCTCTGACTTGTAGTCTCTGATGCTGGGGTTACAGCTGGGGCTGTTGTCATCTCCAGGCTCAGCTGGGGAAGGGCCTGCTTCCAGTCTCACTGGCTGATGGCTGGAGGCTTCCCTTCTCCATAGGGCAGTTCATAACATGGAGGCTCGCTCCCAGAAGAGCAAGTAAGCAAGAGAGCAAAAGAAGGCAAAAAGGCAGAAGTCAGAATCATGTCGTAACTTGGTCTTGCAAGAGTCATCTATATTCTATTAAAAGAATGTCACGGGAGACCAGCAGTTGGTATAATGGCTATGTCACTAGACTCCCTTGTAGTTGACCACTGTTCGAGTCCCGGACCTGGTGACTTAAACTCATGCCGGGCGCATGTGTGTGCATGCCCAAGATCCCAGAGGAGAATGGAGAAGGGATTGCAGCATGGCCATCCCCCCTGGGGGGTAATTTCTCGCTTTCTGTCTCTATGTCTTCTCTGTCTTTCTGGTGAACACACGTGCCCTATAGCAAAAACCTCTAAAAAAAAAAAAAAAAAAAAAAAAAAAAAAAAACCGCTGG
>NW_006159921.1:3540447-3547511 GCF_000334495.1 Tupaia belangeri chinensis
TCTTTGCTTTTTTTTGTTGAACAAACAATTTGAAAAAAAAAAAAAAAAAAAAAAAAAAAAAGAAGAACATCGCTAGGTCTAGCTCTCTGGGCAGGTGGAGGGGAAATAAAAAGGCATGCATTCCAGGAAACATGACCGTCTTAGAAGTTGCCTACCAGGCTCACAGAGGCTGTGGAACCCCAGCATCTGCATTACTGTTCAGCACTTTGACAGTGATAGAGAGAGAGATGAGCATGGTGCAGGGGAAACCACTGGATGTTTCATGTACTTGGTACTCGGAATATGAAGATTCAACACACATGAGAGACAGCATTACATCCAGGGTTCTTCAATGAGGAGGTCTGTGTGTGCATCATTTTGTGTTTATGTGCAGATGGCGTGTAGGGTAGATTTATTAGCTTTCATTACATTCTCCTAGGATTCCTTGGTCTTCAAAAGGCCTTACCCTCAAAAGTTGAAATAAAGAGTGAGATGGAACAGGGCTGGGGAGATGCCAAGACTCTACATGAAAACATAGGATCAGGATAACAGAAAGCTAAGCTGATGCATCAGCTGTCCTGCTGGGGCTTGGTTTGTGTCAGAGAGACTTAATGCCCTCTGGGCCAGCCTGGTTCAATCTTTGTGAGACAGGAGGTGTTAGCTGGAATATTCCAGAAAAGAAGCATGATATTATTAGAAACTATGTTGAGTGTCTGTCCTTGTGGGAGGAGATGAAGGGGGTCAGAAGGGTCAGCAGGTTAAGGGCCAACAGGTTAAGGGTCAGCAGAGGATGCTGTGGGCTTCCCTTGGGTGAATGCTCAACCTCTTTAGAGCTCTGGGTCACTTAGGCTGGGTCCCTTCATAACTAGAAGAAAGGTGACTTTGTATAAGGTATTTAGCTTCTCAGAGTCTTGGGTTCCCCATCTTATTATAGGGTGATCTTTGTTTTTAGTTCACAGAGCTTATGAGAGGTAGTTTGCTTATTTAAACCACTACTTTGTTCAAAGAGGATTCAAGGTAAGATGTGGAGAATAAAAAGACATCAATACAAAATCATCTAATACAGGGCCTAGAATTTCACTCACTATTCCACCCATATAGCTATTAACCCATCTATCTACCCAGCTGTTCATCACGCTTTCATCCGTCCATCTTCGTATCTATGTCAATTCATCCATCCTCCCATCCACTCTGTCAATTCACCCATCTCCCAGCATTTGGTTACCTGTTCACATGTCTATCCATCTATACAGATATTCATGCATCCAAGCATTCATGCACACACCCATTATCCATCCGTGTATCCACTCATCTGTAATTCTGTTGAGTAACGACAGCCATTCAGACACTGAACTGACTGGCTTGCCTGCCATAGGCTCTGGGTACCAGGATGGCTATCGTCACTGTTCTCATTAAGCTTATTACAAGCAAAATAAATGTTTTTCCTTTCTTCTTTCCTTTCTTACCACCCGTTCTTACCTCCCATCTGCTGTCCATCTGATTTTTCTTCCTTTCTTTTTTTCTTTTTCAGGTCCTGTTTTGGGGAAGAAGTGACTTTACTTTGAGGTTAGGGGAAAAAGTCAAAGTGTGGTGAGCCCAGCTTCCCGTAGAAAGGTTTTTGGCCTTGATGAAGATTACAGTAGCGAGTTACCCCAGGGAGTCCTCCATGATGAAGACGATGTGTTTGGGCTGCTGTGTGAGGTTAGAGGCATCCCTCAGACCCAGTGTCAAGTCATCTCTATATCCTCTCTAGGATTGGCCTGACCTCTAAATAGATGCCTTCTCTCTTTTGTCCCTAGAACCCCCTCTCATCTACTCTTTGATACTTGAAAGGCCACAAGTGAGTGTATTTTTTGAGCTTAAGGCTTTGATGCCTATGAAAATGAAAATCCCTGGGGGGGGGGTGGCAGGAGGGAGAGGATCATCGTGTAAACTAGTGCTAATGATTTACACTTGGTTGTGAATGATTATCACTTCTTCTTTTAGTGGAATTAATGAACGGGTATTTATTAAGCCTATTGCCGGCAGCAATGGAGAGAGAGCCCTGGATGAGGAGCTGAGAGTCCCTGGTGATGATTTCTGCTCTACCACTTACAGGCTACTGTGCTTTGTGCAGGCGGCTCCCACTCTGGGCTTCTGGAACCAGATGATCTGTAAAGTGGTTCCTGTTGTGGGTACAGAGGAGTCGCTGAGGGCCAGCCCAGCCATATGACCCCAACAGTTGCACAGGGATGTGTGCTCAGTTTAATGCACTCCCATTGCCATCTTGAAAGGAATAAGTTTTGAACCTGTGGTCCCACATTTTCACCATGCCTACAAATTATGTAGCCAGTCTTGTGGCATTTGAGGCCCAAGGACAAATGCTGCTGTTATTTCCTCACTTTTATAATTGGGAACAGACTCACCTCCTTGAGAAACCATTTCTTAGGCCAGCATGGTGGCATGATGGTTAAGGAATCTGGATCCTATGTGGGCAACTGCATAGTTCAAGTCCTGGACCCAACAGTTTGAAAACCACACTGGGCATGTGCATGTACATACTAAAAATCCTGAAAGAAGAATGGAGAAGCAATTGTGGTGTGGTCATTTCCTTTGTGGGCAGGGTACTTTCTCTCTCTTTCTGTGTCACTCTCTGATGAATACATGTGCCCTATAGTAAATTAAAAAAAATTTTTTTAAAGAAAGCCATTTCTTGATTATTGATTGTTTGGTTGATTTATTCATTCATTCCATGAGTAATGGAGTTACAGGAAGAGAAAGAGAGATAGGTACCTCCAACAGGATCTACTCCCAGTCTTAGCTGGCCAGGATCATGGGCATGCCACATGTGTGCAAGGAAAACTTTAGAAGGAGAACCCAAGACCTTCCGATGTGGCCTCAGCATCACTGAACATTGTATTCCCACTGAGCCACTCACTGCAGCTGGCCCAGAAAGCCATTTCTGTTAAGCCCACTTGCTTGGGTCACTCAACTCTTCCTAGCAAGTCTGTAGGCAATAGATTCTCTCCTGGGTGGATCTTTTGTGTGTATATGGTGTTTAGTGGAGAACATTGGTTGGTTTCCAATGTGTGTCCCTGTTTCCCTGCTTGTACCTCTCAAGGTGTCCCACTGCATGGCGGGGGGAAAATGGCTTTGTAGTCACACAGTTCTGAGTTTGAATTCTGACTTCAACTCTCAGGTGTGTGATGAAGGAAAAATGGAAACCTCTTGGAACTTCAGGGTGACCACCTCCTGCCTGCCTTCTTGGGTTGCAGGGAGTGAGATGCAGATGTAAGGTGCTCAGCACACAGTAGGCATGAAATAAACCAAGGGTCTTACCTCTCGGAGCCTCACCTATACCATGGAGACATCACCCCTACCTCTTGGTGATGAGACCCAAGGATATTTAGATATGTCATCATTAAAAATGGCCAAGCCTGGGGCAGCTGTCCCATCAGCCTCGGCAGACTGAGCTGTACCCAGCGGGTGTCCTGACAGCAGAGCCGGCATCTCTGGGGTGATCATGCCTCATGAGTTTCTAGCTGTTGTTGAGCCCTTTGAGGTTTGAGTTACATTTTCACTTGGCAGAGTCTAGTTCCCTGATTCAAAGAGGAAAGCTGTCAGAAAGAGAGAGAGAAAGGGATAGAAAGAAAAGGGGGTGGTGGTGAAGGAAAAAAAAAAAAAAAGGCTCCCACAGATTCTCGGACTTGGAATGGCTCTGTGGAGACCAGACGGGATGCATGCAGATCAGAAACACATGCAGGAGGCTTCCTCCCAGCACACTCAGGCTCCAGAGTGAAGGCGCCAAGCCCTTGACAGGCTGCTCAGGACTGGCCAGGCTGGGTTTGGGAAGAGGACATGCAGATCAATCCTGCACCTGTGTCCTCTTGTCCTGTCCTGGGTGTGAAGGGGGAAGATAGGCATATTGGCTGGTTCTATGACTCTACTTTTGGACTCTGGAAGACCTTGAGACTTTGAGATTCCCCAGATAGGAGGCCAGGGGAAACTTTATGGGGGAATATCTAGCAACAT
This sequence comes from Tupaia belangeri chinensis, assembly GCF_000334495.1. NCBI lineage: Eukaryota > Metazoa > Chordata > Mammalia > Scandentia > Tupaiidae > Tupaia > Tupaia belangeri. The sequence continues at coordinate 3,544,438 of NW_006159921.1, forward strand.
AGGGTAGTGGAAAGAACATGGAATTACAGCAAACATAAATAAATAAATAAATAAATAAATAAATAAATAAATAAATAAATAAATAAAAGAAACAGGGTATCCCTTGGGGCCAGCAGGTGGCATGGTGGTTACGGTGCTGGACATTCCCACATGACCCACCATGGTTTGAGTCCCAGACCTGGTGGCTTGCTTTCTCACTTTCTCTCTTTCATTCTCTCTATACTTCTGTCTGGTCAAATTAAAAATAAATGAATGAAAAAATAAAATAAAAATAAATAATTCTTGGAAAAAAAAAAAAAGAAAGAATTAGGGTATCCCTAAGTTGCCCAAGCTGACCTTGAACTGGTGGTCCTTCTGCCTCAGCCTCTCAAGGAGCTGGAACTACAGGCATGTGCCACAGCACTCAGCATTGAGCATGGGCTTTGAGTTCAGAAATACTTGGGTTAGTATCCCAGTTATGCCCCTTTCTTGCTGTGTGACTTTGTCTAAGCACTCAAAGTGCTCAGTGCCTGATTCTTCTCATCCAAAATGCAAGGACTGTGATCTTGGGCAGGAGTGAGGATGAAGCCAAATTTTTCATTTTGTTTATTTGACGATGGATTGATTTTCTCTCTCTCTCTCTCTCTCTTCCAGAAAGGAGATAATACAGCTCCTTTAGAGAAGTATAGTATGTTAAAGAAATCATGGCAAAAAAAAAAAAAAGTTAATGGGACCAGCAGATGGCGTAATGATTACATCACTGGACTGCCACATTGCCGACCGTGGTTTGAGTCCCAGACCTGGTGGCTCAAAACTCTTGCAGGGTGTGTGTGCATGCATGCCCAAGATTTCTAGAGGAAAATGGAGGAGAAGAGATTGTGGTGTGGCTATCCCCCCTGAGGTGTGATTTCTCGATTTCTTACTAACACACAAGCCCTAAAGCAAAAATATCACAAAAAAAAAAAAAAGAAGAAAAGAAGAGTCAGACAGAAATAAAACTGGGATGATATTAGTACACAAACATGCAAAGCTTGGCATCTTGCACAGTTATTGAAATTTGTTAGTAAATGTGTTTCTGAGCTTCGGATTGGCCACAGGAAAGCAGGAAACATCATTTGTAACATTTATTATGTGTAGTTAACAAACCAAATAGGGGCCAACCAGTTGAGATTGCTGCATCCCACATGGCCAGCTGTGTGGTTCAAGTCCCAGACCCAGTATTTTGAGAACACAATGAGTGTGTGCATACGCCAAAAATCCTGAAAGGGGAAACGTAGGAAAAGGGCTTGTGGTGTGATCCTCCCCTATGGGGGTGCTTTCTCATTCACCTCCCTTACTCCCTGTCTCATAAGTGTACATGCCTTCAAGCAAAATTTAAATTAAAAAAAGTTTTCCAAGAGAGTGTTTTTTTTTTTTTTTTTAAGAGATGTTTTGTTATAGGGCATGTGCGCTCACCAGAAAGACAGAGACAGAGAGACAGAAGGTGAGAAATCACACACCCGCCTCCCAGGGGGGATGGCCATGCTACAATCCCTTCTCCTCCATTCTCCTCTTGGGATCTTGGGCACACATGTCCATGCGCCTGGTGTGAGTTTAAGCTACCAGGTTCAGGACTCAAACTGCGGTTGACTACATGGGAGTCCAGTGACATAGCCATTACGCCAACTACTGGTCCGGAGAGCGGTTTTTCTTGACATTAAGGACAGAGCCATTTCCCCAGGGGCCCTCTCTTTATTACAGGGAGTAATAAGTGAGTGGACAGTGGCTCCCTGCGTAGGACCATGCTTCTGACACTGCCCCTCAGTGGAAGGCAGGGAGGGGCCCAGTGCACCTCTCCTAGCTCCCACACACAGTAGGTGCTCTCTCTGATGTGCTGCACGTAACATGGCGGGGGGCAATCAACTCACTGTGGGAGAAGCTGGTGATCTAGTGTAGCTTTTATGTGTGGCTCCTTTTACTTCCTGCCACCCAACCTGCTCCTCTCTCCCAGCCAGCCTGCTGCCTTTGGAGATAGTGGCTACCTCTCGGCAGCTCCAAGATGGAGATGTTGAAGACTTAGCGGACTGCTCTCAGGAAGCCCGAACCCGCCTCCTGGAACTCTGCATGCGTGGCCCAGTGACATTTCATCTGTCTGAGTTCTGTCCCAGGGAGAAAGCATGTAAGCATTCTCTAGGAACTCCAGCATGGCTCCCTCCCGCCTTCCTCCCTTTGTTTTTCCTTCCTGGGCGAATGAAAGGCAGAGTGAATGAAAGTTTCTATTCTGATGGGAAAACTTACTCCGGCCTTGTAATGAGCTAGAATAATTGATTTGTCGATGAAAACCGAGGCTGTGGAATTGATGCTTCGTGTCAAAACAGTCCGGATCACTTTGGTACCAATTCATTGTCGCGGGAGGGAAGCCGGGAGCTGGGAGCCCAGTGAGAAAGGAGCGGGCTGGGTGGAAACATGAAAAGATGTGATTGTGCGAAAGCTCCCCAGTGCGGCCTTGCCCTGTTGGGATCTGATTTCAGGGCTCCAGATCGAAGAAGGTCCTGGCTGATATTTTCTTTCTCCCCTTTCTCATGAGGGTAGAAATAACTTGGCAATTGCCCTGCTGCAGCTACTGTTTGAAAGTGGATATTAATTTAATCTGGGGTTCTGTTACTCTTTAAATATTTAGGGGTTTGGCTGAGGCCTTTGTGTTCCTATGATGTGATAGACAGTGAAAAATGGAATTGGAATGTTTCTACTCATTTTTGAAAGAAAACGGATTCTCAGCCTCCTTTCCTGACTCCATTCCACCCCGCCGCCTGCTCTCCCTGCCTCCTCTTCGGAGTTCAGCTTCTGATGAGAATGAAAAGTTATTTCAACATATATGGACAGACGCCATGGGGTGGAGGAGAAAGAATATAATTTAGAATCTGACACATGGGGGATGTCCAAACCCTGGCTCCTTCACCATGAGCCATGCAAAGGTTTGAGGACTCTGCTTCCCTGGCCTGTGCAGTGGGGCAGTGGTTAGCGCTTCCATGCACTAATACAATGATGAGATGAAGCATAAGATGCACATAAGTGATTATTGTATGAAAGTGCCATTGGCGTAAAAACAATACAGT
>NW_006159921.1:3547576-3591702 GCF_000334495.1 Tupaia belangeri chinensis
TTTTCCCTGAGTTTTGCCTTTTTTTTTTTTTTTTTTTTTTTTTAATCTTTAAGTATTTGATACAAACCAGAGAAGAAGAAGGAGTTAGGCTCTGTTCTGTTGTCAACTAGAAAATGGACACAGAAAAGAAGGGTGCTCGAGGCATTCCGTGAGCTAGGTGCCACCAACAGATGCTCTCATGCCCTTCTCCCAATGACTGGAGCAGGTAGGGAGCACATTTTCATCTGAAAGAGCAAGAAGCAAACTCAGAGCTGCTGAGCCCTTGTCCTGAGTCACACAGTGTCTGAGTCCAGTCTATCTGCATGCCTCCATGTTTCCAGTCCTCTAGACCTGACTGAGAAGTTGCTCACAGCTTGGCTTCTGATGGGGATGGGAGAAGGGTGGGGGTCTCTCATCTCCACAGGGAGACCCCCCACTCGAGACGCTCACTGTATGGTTGTTGGCTTGTTTCCCAGACATTTCTTCAGTGTCTGTTCTGTGCCAAGTATTGAAACGAGCAAGGCAGGGGACCAGGAGTTAGCATAATGGCTATGTCGCTGGACTCCCATGTAGTCAACCGCGGTTCAATTCCTGGACCTGGTGGCTTAAACTCACGCTGGGCACGTGTCAGTGCGTGCCCAAGATCCTGAGAGGAGAATGGAGGAGAAGGGATTGTGGTGTGGTCATCCCCCCAGGGGGTGATTTCTCACTTTCTGTCTCCCTGGCAAGTGCACGCACCCTGTAGCACAAAACCTCTTCAAAAAAAAAAAAAATGAAAGAAAGAAAGAAAGAAAGAAAGAAAGAAAGAAAGAAAGAAAGAAAGGAGCAAGGCAGAGCTCCGGTCCTCAAGGAGCTGACAGTTTATTTAGAGTAACAGGAAGACACATGTGCAATTTTACTTATTTAGTTTCTGTTTTACATTTAACTTAAAAAAATTTTTTTTAGAGAGATTTTTGCTATAGGGCACATGCGCTTGCTGAAGAGAGAGAGAGAGACAGAAAGAGACAAATCACCCTCTGAGGAGATGGCTATGCCACAATCCCCTCTCCTCCATTCTCCTCTCAGGATATTGGGCACACAAGTACACATGCCTGGTGTGAGTTTGAAGCCACCAGTTCAAGTTCAGGACTTGAACTGCAGTTGTTCGTGTGGAATCCAGCTGCCCTAACCACCACACCCCTTGGTGGCCCGGTTTCTGTATTTTGTTTGTTTGTTTGTTTGGAGAGGTTTTTGCTATAGGGCATGTGCGCTTGCCAGAAAGACAGAGAGAGAGACAGAGAGACAGAAAGTGAGAAATCACCCCCCAGGGGGGATGGCCACGCCGCAATCCCTTCTCCTCCATTCTCTTCTTGGGATCTTGGGCATGCACACACACATGCCTGGAGTGAGTTTAAGCCACCAGGTCCAGGGTTTAAACCGTGGCCGACTATATGGGAGTCCAGCAACATAGCCATTATGCCAACTGCTGGTCCCAATTTCTGTTATTTTTAGCCACCCAGTCTCTAATATTTTGTTATAGCAGCCCGAACAGTGTAAGCCAGTGCTCGTACTATTCTCAGCCTATGGATGAATGGAGGCAGTGAGGTGGCCAGCCTATGTCTTCAGGCACATGAGTGGTCTGGGCAGGCTTATCTTAGGTCAGGCACGGGGTAAAGCCTGATGGTGAGGCAGGTGGACACCTGGATGCCAGACTGCCTTGTGCCTTAGTTGGAGAGTGCCCTGACAACTTCAGGAAGGGGAGTAGGAGCGGGAACCTGGCCAGCATGCCTGGGGCCAGCCTCACACACTCTCTCTGGCAGACAAGGAACAAGGTCTCAGACTCGTGACTGCTGAGACAAGGTCCAGGAGCTCTTGTTGGCCAAACCCATGCTTCTCGGGCCTGAGGAGCATCCTGGGGATTTCTGGCAAGTTAATGGCTCGGAGGGTGCAGGAAGAGCACCACGCTGCTTTATCTTGGCCTTCTCTGTGTCCTCTTCCGGCAGTTCCGTCACTGGCCAATCCTCCTTTTTTCATTCAACTGCTCCTCTGACTTTTCTACCTCCTTTTCCCTCTTTACATCCTATTCCTCTTCCTCTTGTGCATTCCCTTCTTTTTCTTCCTTCTCTTCTTTTTTTCTTTTTTCTTTTTTTTTTGCTTATATTTGCTTTATTTTATTTTTATTTTTTGGAGAGGTTTTCGCTATAGGGCGCGTGCGCTCGCCAGACAGACAGACAGAGACAGAGAGACAGAAAGCGAGAAATCACCCCCCAGGGATGGCCACGCCACAATCCCTTCTCTTCCATTCTCCTCTTGGGATCTTGGGCACGCACACACATGCGCCCAGCATGAGTTTTAAGCCACCGGGTCCGGGATGCGAACCGCGGTCGACTACGTGGGAGTCCAGCGACATAGCCATTATGTTAACTGCTGGTTCCCTCTTCCTTCTCTTCTCATGGACTTCAAAAAAGTTGTCTTTTATATATACAAATATAAACATCTATATGTAGGGCTATGTACATGATATAAGAGTACTTAACTATGTGCTATGTGTTATATACGTGTATTATATACATGCACTTATGTATATATGTGTACTACGCTGTGTGTATACATATGATACATATATGCATGTGTTATATATACTATACATGGCATGTACACATGTCTATATAGTACACATATTCACACACATACACATATATGTATACTATATAGTATATATACATATACTATACAGATAAATTAAATAGATGTATATACTCTTTTTATATATACTATCTCTATATAAAATATCTATATAGTATATGTGTATATACTATATAGTATACATATATGTATAAGTGTGTGTATGTGTACTCTCTCTATATATACTCTATATAACATATCTGTATAGTATATGTATATATACTATATAGAGTATGTATATATAGTACACACAGTATACATAGTACACACATACACATATATGTATATATAGCACACACACATATACATGCATATACATAAGTGCACACAAGTGTACTAAAGACATACAGTACACATGTATACATAAGTGCGTATTTTACCAAGAAGTCCAAGAGCAAGGTGCTGGCTAACTCAGTGTCTGCTGAGAGCCTGTGTCTTGTACATTATATGTAATATGTATAAATATGTACTCGCATACACATATGCACACATGCACACACATGTGCACACACATTTATCAAAATCAATTCGTTACACTGCCAGAGATGTCCTGCTGCTGAGAAGATAGGAACTCAGCAAGTCTGAGGCCAAAGCCTGGCCAGGGCCCCTTGATAGCGACAGCATGGCAGAGAGATTGCGACACCACAGAACTCTCAGTGTCAGAGCCCGCCGGGGCTAGCAGCTCTGTTCTGATACTAAGCTGCTTTGTGATGCTGGAAAAATGTCCTTCTTTCTCTGTTTCTTTTTTCATGTGGAAAACAAAACCTATAATACTATGCAGGCATGTAGCATCCCCAGTAGGAGAAGCGTATTAGGAGCACTACGATTGTGAGTCATTATTTTAAATATGTGCTATTTTATTCACTCCCTTCATTTGAAACAACTACAGCACTATTGCGTGTCTGTGAGGAGGCAGGCCGGGCAGAGGGGAGGGATGAGGGAAAGCCTTCTCTTTATAAGAAGAGAGAGTGGTTTTTTACATCATTCCTCTTGGATTGCTCACCCTCACTGTCTAAGGGAATATTTTAATTTTCTTTTAACTCATGCCCAACTGAACATTTGTCTAACTTTTAGTAATTTGTATAATTAAAACAAAACGCATTTCCCTTTTTTTCTAAGTACAACATGATTTTGTCACATCTTGCATGCTCGCTCAACTCTCCCTACTAGAAGTGTGCACCTACCCAATCTCCATGGGTAGAGAAGTCTCTCCTAATTGTCGCATGACCTGGGCTGAGTTGCTCACCTTTTCTGAGATGAGGAGTGAGATGCCTCCTCTCCATCCATCAAGCCTGTTGTGGTTCCCCCACAAGTTCTGGGAGTCAAGTTTGCCCCATTCCAAAGGGATTTCCTGCCCCAAAACTCAGATCGGACCAACAGAGGCAAGGCAGGGGTCCCTCAGTAAGAACAGTTTCTGGGGCGGGGTGAGGGGTGAGGGTGGAACTGTCTCCTGAAGATTTAGTGTGATATTTTTTCTCACCCTCAGGAATCTGGCCAAACTCCAGGGCGGCCTATCGTGAGCAGTCTTGTTTGCTTGCAATTTGCAGAATCGCAAGGGGTAAAGGGCTGGCTTTGACTATTCAATCTTTCAGGTGGGGGTGGGGAGCTGCCTTAGGCTGGAGGTGTGAACTTTTCCTTCTCTTTTAGGAACCAGAGCTTTCATATATGCCTTTCAGTGGAAGTACGTGTGTGTGCGTGTGCGCGTGTGCGCGTGTGTGTGGTGTTAGTGCCAGTGCTGTCTTGTTAGATGTCCTCTTCTTTAATACTCCATTATGCTGCTTGGAGCCACGATGATCCCCATCTTATGGATGGGGCCACTGAGGCTCAGAGATGGTGTTGGTTTAATCATGCACCTCACAGGATTTGTGTCTAGGAGTGTGGCCTCCAAAGCATAGGTGGGAATATGAGAAGGAGAGAGGACTATTTATAGGAACAACAGGGCAAATTTCTGAGGGCCTAAGCTTTTTCCTCTCTGGCTGCCCATTTCCTGGAGGAGAATAAACTTGGTGATGACAGTGGCTGTCTCCCTGTCCCCCCCGCCCCCCTCCTGACACACACACTGTACCTGTCAAGAGTCCTGGTGTTGGGAACCAGCAGTTAGCGTAATGGTTATGTCGCTGGACTCCCACGTAGTCGACCGCGGTTCGTGTCCCGGACCCGGTGGCTTAAAACTCACGCCGGGCGCGTGTGCTTGCGTGCCCAAGATCCCGAGAGGAGAATGGAGGAGAAGGGATTGCAGCGTGACCATCCCCCCTGGGGGGTGATTTCTCACTTTCTGTCTCTATGTCTCTCTCTGTCTGTCTGGCGAGCGCACGCGCCCTACAGTGAAAATCTCTCCAAAAAAAAAAAAAGAGTCCTGGTGTTTTAGAGCCTAATGTCTCAGGAACCAGACATCCGCAGTGGGGTCTTCTCTCCCCAGACTGGATAGCAGTCTTCCTAAGAACCACGAGTTTTGATAGATGAGCCAGGGGCTTGCTGACCCTCTCCCCTAGAACGGGTCTTGGGTCCATGTTCTGGGTCCCATAGCATAATGGCCATTGGATCTTTGTAAGCAGAAGATACAGAGGGGGGAGTAAAGAAGACTGTGAACTTTAGGGTCCATCAAGTCATAAAAATAATGATTGGGGAAAACATAGAAAAGATATTGAATGTTGAAGTGGGGAGATTAATGTCTCTGTACTGACGGACATGCATGGCATTCCCTTTTGAAAAAACAATGTAATACACTGTAAAGTTATATGTAATCCAATGTAATATAAAGAAGATTATGATGATGATAATAAAAAAATAAAATAAAAAAATAAAAAAATAAAAAAAAGAAACACTTCTCCAGTTTGTTTTTAATCGAACTCCCCACACTGACACTCGTACTTTATTCAACCACTTAAAAAGTTGCCCTAGCAAATAAACACTAGCCAAATATTTGCCCTGATGACGATGCCCTAACATTTCAATAGTAAATACCAGCTCTACTGCTCATCTCCTTATGTCACCCAGTCCGGGCCCGCCTCTGAGCTGAGTGGCCTCATCAAAGGTGATTGGGAAGCCTCCCTGACCTCCCACCATGGCAGCCTAGGGCCAGTGTGAACTGACTTGGGGCTCTGGTGACAAAAAGTCCCCTCCAGTCCTGAAGGGCAGCCAGCTTAAGATCTTTTCCTGAGATTTGTAATGACACATATCCTAGCCCTAGACTTGAGTCCCTGCATCCCCTTCTGTCATCACCTCTGCTACTGCCTTCCCCAGCGCTGAGCAGCCAGCCCTGCCACTGCCTGCACACTTCCGGGAAGTGAATGAACTCATGGCTGCTTCTCACCCTGTCTCTGACCTCACAGGACTTTAGCGGAGGGTTCAGGGTGGGGGTGAGTGGGACAGGGCGAGGAAGGGCTTCAGCACTCAGGGCTACAAAGGGTGTTTGGGATCTTAAGTTGCACAAAACACAACTACACACATACACACAGACACCATCATACACAGCCCCTGAGATGTGGTTAGCATTATGAGGTTGTAAGCAATAGATACTCATTGGTTGCCTCAAGTGAAAGGAGAATCTATGAGAGAAATCAAGGTACACTTAAAAGAGAAAAGGTTGGAAAACTTAAATTTGGAAAAGATAAGGCCAGGCAGGAACTTCAGAAGGTGTGGGTGGCATAGTAGCCGTATCCCAGTGCTGCCAGAGAGAATGTTGTTTTTCTTTCATTTTTTAAAAAGAATTATTTTATTTAACTTTGTTTATTTATTTATTTTAATTTGATGAGAGAGAGAGAGAGAGAGAGAGAGAGAGAGAGAGAAGGAGAGTGAGAAAGCAAGCTGCCAGGTCCAGGACTTGAACCACAGTCGGCCATGTGGGAGTTCAGGCCCTTAACCACCACATCAGTCATCAATGCCAGCCCTGTGGAGAGAGAGAATGTTATTCTACCATTTTTAGTCTCTGATACTTTGCTCATGAAATGAGTTCCAGGGAACAAATTCTTGGTTGGCTTTGACGGGATTCTGTGTCTCCCCATGGAGCAAGGGAGGACAGGAAGCCTGATTATCAGTTCCTCAAGGCTTGCTCAGAGTGGCTCTCAGCTTTGTTCATATCCTAACACACAAAGAGTATTGCATCTATAAGATACAGCAGAGCGAAAGGGCGAGGCTACTTCTGCTCTTAAGTACTGCCATATGCCAGCTCCCCAGCTATGGCTGAGGGGCTCAACCTCTCATACACCTCTACCTTTTCATGCCCATCATTGGGAAGCTCAGCTGTGATTGGGAAAGGTGATTCTCTGAAGTGTCATCAGGATGTTCTCAACCAGGGCAAATGGAATGATGCTGCTTACCCACCCCCTCCCCAACCTGTGCTAAACCAGCTACAGCTACTCCTCTCTGCCTCTGCCTTCCCCTCCTCCCCTCCTCATCCTGGCCACAACAGACTGAATTTTCCCATCCAGTTCCTCTCGGTAAAGGGACATCAAATACCTGCATTAATATCTTTGTTCATGCAGCACCAATCTCTCTGTCAAAACTACAGGCACTTGAGGGCCCAGAATCTTTTTTTTTTTTTTTTAAGACTTTTGTCACAGGGCATGTGTACTTGTGTGTGTGTGTGTGTGTGTGTGTGTGTGTGTGAGAGAGAGAGAGAGAGAGAGAGAGAATGAGATAGTGGACAGTGAGACATGGAGAGAGGGAAAGTGAGAAACCACCACCACTCCCTCCCCCCAGGAGAGTGGCCACACTACAATCCATTCTCCTCCTGGAATTTTGGGCGTGAACGTGCATGCACCAGGTGTGATTTTCAAGTCACTGGGTCTGAGACTTGAACCGTGGTAGGCCATGTGGGAGTCCAGAACCTTAACCACTATTTCAGCTGCTGGCCCCCCACTGGCATTTTCATTGGCACCTAGAACAGCACTCCTCACTTGTCATCTTAAAACAGACCCCAAATTTAGCCGAAACCTCTGCCCACTTGTGTGAAACACACAGCTCCAGACATGCTCTGCTGTTTGCAGGTGTGCTTGGGGGCCTTTTCCTTCACTCGTTAGGGTTTCTACTGAAGGAGACCCTTGGTGATAGTCACAGAATAAATAAAGAGAGCAATGGGATGGATCCCCCTCTGTAAGAGTAATTAAGCCAGAGTATAGATAATCCAAAGATATTCATGCTATTCTTGGTGTTTGGAAGCTCAACATCTGGAATCTCTTATGAAAACTTGATGTGGTTTGCCATATTATTGGACTGGAAAGACTGTGGGGCTGAGGGCTTCTGCCAACTAATAGCCCGTGAGAAATAAAGGCAGAGCTGCTGTAAGATGACTAAGCACATCGATGGAGGAATGGGGTTTGATTTACAAGATATTTCAACAAAGTCTCAGGAAGGAAGAGCACTAACTTCTGAGGGGAACTTACCTGTGCCAGGTAATTATACGTGTGTTATTTCACTGAATCTTTTCAGCCAAACTTTGAGGTAGACATTATAATTTCCATTTTGCAAATGAAAACTTTGGGATGCAATTTAGAGATACGCCCGGGTTTATTTTTATTTATTTATTTTTTAAAAATTTGCTATAGGGCTTGTGCACTCACCAGAAAGAGATGGGGAGAGGAGGAAGGCCATGCTGTAATCCCTTCTCCTTCACTCTCTCGTAGAGATGTTGGGCATGCATGTACACATGCCTGGTATGGTTTTGAAGCTTCCAGGTCTGGTGCTTGAACAACACAGTTGGCCATGCGGGTTGTAGTGGCCTTAACCAATATACCACTGGCCAGCCCTGGGTTTATGTTTAAATAAGTAGTGTAGTCAGAGGGTCTCAGCCTCAGGTGTTCTATAGCAGGCAAGGCATGGAGGCAGTCACACCTGGATGGGAAACCTCAGCTTAGCCCCCCAACAGTTACAGCATCTTGGATGAGTCATTTAATCTCTTACCTCGGTTAGTTCATCTGCAAAATGGAGCAAACAGTACCTCTCTGGGGGCCGGGTGTTGAAGGGCAAACGTGAGGGTCAGCTGCAGTAGCGTGTCGTTTTGCAATGCTGGAGCCATACGGGAGATTAGAGTTCAGTTCCTGCGTCGACCTATACCTGCTGAGTGTGTGTGTGTGCCTATGACCCTGGCTGGCTGGAAGGCTCTCTCTCTCATTCTCTCTGTCTCAATCAATACGTAAGTAAACTTTACCGAAAGATTATATACAATCATGGGTATGTGGCTGACTGCAGTTGCCTACCTACCTGCTATCCCTTCTTTCTTCCTTAGGAATAGGATTCTGCTGTTGTCCCAGGTAGTAACGAATCCAGTCAAAGCACTCGCCATGTCACTTTCCCTTACAGTTCAGTATGGTCTTATAACCTGGCACTGGGAAGACACTGAGTTAAGATGAATTTTCTGGAAATATTTGTGAAGGAGGGCAGTATTGGCTGACACATCCATTTCTCCTTTTACCTTTCCTTCTCTTTAGTATTTAGATGAAATACAAGAAGGTTGAACACACTTCGATGACATGAGGACAACAGGCCCATGTTAAAAACAAAAGAGCAGAAAGACAACGGACACTTAGTCTATTGGTAGATTGAGTTATTATTATTGTTTTTCCTTTGGGAGAGAGAGAGGGGCATGTGTGCTCTGGGGAGAGAGAGAGACAGTGAGAGGGAAAGTGAGAAACAGAAAGATTGGTATTTTGACAAGATCTCCATGTGTCATGACCCTCCTGTCCTAGCTTCCTAATTAGCTAGGACCACAGGTGTGCACACCTACCCCCGGGGGATTCAGGTTGGCCCGGGGACCAGCCAGCTTCCTGCCTCCCAAGTGATGATTCTCTCCATGTGCCACTGTGGCTGAGCCAGACTGAGTTCAGCCTGGGCACTGGGGAATGTGAGCAGAAGTGACATACACCCCACTTGAGAAGTTTAGTGCCATCCCATAATTTCATCATTGTTCTTTTCCCTTTGATGTGATGCCACAAGTCCCAAGTAGAAGCTTGGACCCCAGAAAGAAGATGATATGGAGCAGAGCTGCACCTTACCTGGGATGGGCATTTAATGTAAACAAAAAAACCCCTCTGTTGTGGTAAGTCACTGAGGTTTGGGGCTATTTGTTATGGCAGCACAACCTAGGAGAGATTGACTAATATATAGTGTTCCTCATGGCATTGTAATGCTGCCTCACTTGCCCAGACTGCTTACCTCCAGATGTCTTGCTATGTGGGGAAAAAGTAAATTTGGCTAAGCCACTGTTAAGTGCAACTACATAGTGACAGTACTGGGTGCATTTGTGCTTAATAAATAAATTGTAGCTAGTTTTTTTTTTTTTTTTTTTTTTTTTTGGGAGGGTTTTTCTTTAGGGGCGGGGGGTCCACACGCTATAGGGCGCGTGTGCTCACCAGACAGACAGAGAGACATAGAGACAGAAAGCGAGAAATCACCCCCTAGGGGGAATGGTCACGCCGCAATCCTTTCTCCTCTATTCTCCTCTCGGGATCTTGGGCACGCACGCACACGCGCCCGGCGTGAGTTTTAAGCCACCGGGTCTGGGACGCGAACCGCAGTCGACTATGTGGGAATCCAGTGACATAGCCATTACGCTAACTGCTGGTTCCCAAAATTGTAGCTAGTTTTAAGGCAATATAAAGATGAGTATTTTAGAAAACACTCAACTTATGCAAATTTGTATTCATTAATAAGATTATTATTATGTTTAGGGTTTTGCCATAGGGTGTGTGTGACCAGAGAGAGGTGAAGAGAGACAGAGAGAGGGAAAATGAGAGATCATCCCTTCTCCTCCATTCTCTCAGCATTTTGGGCATGCATGCACGCATGCCTGGTGTGATTTTCAAGCCACTGGGCCTGGAACTTTATCTGCACAGTTGGCCATGTGAGATCTAGCCATCTTGACCTCTTTGCAACCTGCTGGTCCCAATGAGAGAAAGTGATGAAAGGTTTTTTTTAATGGGAAATTCTGCTTTGTTAATAACCCAATTGATACATGTATAATTATGCATCACTTAATGACGGGGAAACACTCTGAGAAATGTGTCCTTAGGTGAGTCCATCATTGTGTGAACAGCATAGAACATACTTGCAGAAGCCTACATGATGTAGCCACTACACACCTAGGTTACATGGTAAAACGTGTTGCTCTACTGGCCCCTGTGTGGTTCTTGCTGACAGAAACGTTATCATGTGTGAATGACTATTTTATAGAAAAAGATTGGACCCTACAAAGGAGTATAAAGTCAAGAGTGAAGATTTCTCCCTGCCATCTCCTGAATACCCCTCTCCAGGGATAACCTGTATATCAGACCAAAACACGTTTCTATGCATTAAGGACAGGAATAGGGTAAGGCAAGTGAAGGGCCTTAGGTGCAACTTTTTCTTTTTCTTCTTTTCTTTTCTTTTCTTTTCTTTTCTTTTCTTTTCTTTTCTTTTCTTTTCTTTTCTTTTCTTTTCTTTTTCTCTCTTTCTTTCTTTCTTTCTTTCTTCTTTCTTTCTTTCTTTCTTTCTTTCTTTCTTTCTTTCTTTCTTTCTTTCTTTCTTCTTCTCTCTCTCTCTCTTCCTTCCATCCTTCCTTTCTCTCTTTTTCTTTCTTTTCTTTATTTTTTTTTAAGAGAGAGATTTTTGTTATAGGGTACATGCACTCACTGGAGAAACAGAAAGCGGGAACCAGCAGTTAGCGTAATGGCTATGTCACTGGACTCCCACGTAGTCGACCGCGGTTCGTGTCCCTCTATGTCTCTCTCTGTCTGTCTGGCGACAGCACGCGCCCTACAGTGAAAATCTCTGAAAAAAAAAAAACAAAAAAACAAAGAAAGCAAGAAATCACCCCCCGCCCTGCCCCCCCCCAAGCAGGGATGGCCACACCACAACCCCTTCTCCTCCATTCTCCTGCTGGAATTTTGGCCATGCATGCACACATGCTCTGAGTGAGTTTCAAGACTCCAGGCCCAGGACTCAAACTGTGGTCAACCATGAGGGAGTCCAGCAACGTAACAATTCCATCATCTGCTGGTCCCATAGTGAAAATTTTAAGAAGGCCACCACTTTCAGCTTTGAGAGTCAGCACTCCAATGAACCCAAGAGTGCAGGCAGGCCCTCTGAAATTTTGCCCCCTGAACACCTTATTTGCCTGACTTTCATCTTGGCCCTGCTATGAGTTGCATATATTGGGTTGTCAGGAAAGTCATGACATATTTTTGTATAGAAAAACTCAGAAAAATACATCATGACCTAATGTGTATGTGGACTTACATAGTTATTTTTCAAAACTGAAATCCTTTTTTTACTACAACTATTTTTATTTTTAAAATTAACAATGGGGACTGGCAGTTGGTGTAATGGCTACCATGCTGGGCTGTCACCCAATCAACAGCGGTTCGAGTCCTGGACCCAGTGGCTTAAACTCATGCCAGGCATGTGTGCAATGCATGCCCAAGATCCCGAGAGGAGAATGGAGGAGAAGGAATTGAGGCGTGGCCATCCCACCTGGGGGGTGATTTCTCGCTTTCTGTCTCTCTGTCTCTTTCTGTCTTTCTGGCGAGCGCACGCACCCTATAGCAATAACCTTTCCAAAAAAAAAGAAAAAAAATTAACAATGAATCAGGACTGTCTGTGTCAATTTCTACAAATCTATCTCCAACTTTTCATCGTCATGCAATATTCTGTTCTCTGAATGAACTGTACTTTAACCATCTCTCTACTGATAAACATTTACATTTTAATCTTAACATTACAATGAATGTTATCAAGTAGATACCCTTGGGCACATATACTTGCAAGTTTTTCCTGGTGATAGATTTCCAAAAGTAGCAACTCCGGGTAAAGGGGTATGCGAAGATTTTTAAAGTTATGACCAAAGCATCCTTCAAAAGTTTTTACACCATTTCGTGTTTCCACCAACAGTTCAGAAGGATCTAATAGTAGATACTTTACATTAGAATTATCCACAGGATTTCTTTAAGTAGCCAGCTTTCTCTGAGTCTGGGATTTCCCCAAACTAGATTCCCATGTCGTTTTCCAGCAGTCTATCCTTGCATATGTCCAGACAGGCGGGCTGGAGCATCAGCCACCTCTAGGTCAGCCCTTTTCCTGCGGCAGAGCTCAGCTGGTCAGTGGTCACTCCAGCTTTTCCTGCAGAGCTGGAGTGGGCTGAGCAGGAAATAGGGAGTGAAATAGGAAATCTGTATGGTTATACCAGGGCCAATATTTTGTAATTCCTCTCCGGGCATCCCAAAGATAGGAACAGAATCATGAATCCTACAGATTATCTGGAGGAGGAAACTTCCCTAATGCAGAGGAATATGGTGAATCTCAATCTCTGTATTTCTGGAGAAAATAACTTGATGTGAAATTGTGATAGTCACCTGGTAAGGTCCAGATACTGGACCTGGCAACCACTTGAGATTCTTACAATTCTCTACTCTCTTTTTCTAGCACTTTCCGTACAGTAATAGATGGATGAAAATTCTTGTCCATTCACCCTCCAAATCAGGGGTTGGCAAACTCTGGCCTGTGGGTCAAATCTGGCCTGCAACCTCTTTTTGTTATAAAGTTTCTTATTTGTTAAAAACAAAAACAAAAAACTTCCTCTTTTTATGTTTATTTCTCCCAAGGGACAGACAGACAGACAGACACACACACACACACACACACACACATCACACACACATATACAGAGCATGCTGGGCACTCCAAACAGAATCTTCACGCTGCAATTCAACCTGTCTCAGTTGGCCTGAGTCACGGACATACAAATGTGTCTGATGTGCTCAGAGAGGTCCTGGAATACAAACCCAGGGCCTTTCCCACGTGGGCCCAGTTTCATTATTGCTATGCTACCACCAGACCCCTTGATATTAAGCCTTACCAAAACACAGTGACAAGCATGCATTTGTATTGGGTTGTTGAAAAAGTCAAACATGCAAAATGCATTTCTATGCAAAAATGTCTCATGACTTTTCCAATGACCTGATAATCTGTCTATGGCTGCTTTTGCAACTGCAAAGTTGGACAGTCACAGCAGATGACACAGCCCACAAAACCCGCAATGTTTATTATCTGGTCTTTTACAACATACACCAACCTTCTGCTCCACGTGTCTTCTAAGTTTGCACCCTCTTCTTCTTCCCTGTCTTAGTCCATCACATTGCCTGGACCTCTGCAGTAGCCACTAAGCTGTCACAATCAGAGTGAGCTTTCTTAAGTGCAAATGTGAGGCTGTCAGGCCTCAAATGCTCCATTTCTTCTAGTGCGCTGTGTGGCTTGCCAGCTAAGGACCCCGAGTCTGCAGGTTGTCTCCCACCTTCTCTCCACTCTCATTGACCTGTGTGGCCTGCACATACTCAATGTTCCAGGCTCCTATAAATCTTTCTGCTTCCTGAACACATCACTCACCACCTTGCCCCCTTTGCCCTCTATCCTCCTGGTCTCCTTGCCTGGGGTGTCCCTTCTTGTGTACCCAGAGAACTTTCACTTCTTCAGTGATGTGTTTTCTGACTCCCTCATTAACAAAAATATCTATTCTCTCCTCTTTGCTCTCAGTAAGTCCTCAGGACTGTGCCCACTTTCGCGCTGATGTGGCGTTGTTAGTTATTCTGTATGAATTTCCCTGCCTGCCTCGCTGATTCGTGACCTCCAGCATTCATCTTACTCTCTTCAGCATTTAACAGTGCCTGGCCTGCATGGGTAAAAAGAAATGTTTGTTGAAAGAATAAGCACTCATCTTCCTTGAGTTCTTGCTCTCAGAATCCTCACAACAGCCTTCTGGCTCAGGCATTGTTGTATCCTCACTTCACACAGGTGACAACTAAGGGCATGGAGAAGTCAAGAAGTCACTTACCTAAGGTCACATGGCTTGCCAGGATTTGAACCCTGCCTGATAGGTAGCATAGCGTAGCTCATGCTCTAACTCTCATGCTAATTATGAACAAATGAATGTCTAACTTAATTCAGTGAGATTCTAGGAGCGGAAGACAGGAAAGGTAAAGGCTGCCTGACCTTATGAAACCCATTACTAGGGTTTACAAAAGAAAAACACAAAGATTCCAGGAGACCTGGCAGGAATGGGGACGAGGTGGGGTGGGGGATCAATAACCCACAGAGTTCAGGGAGAGTTTAAAGCATGTGAAAAATAAGACCAACCCATGAATTGCTGGGAGTGCTTGAAGAAGCTATGGGGCCACAGTTAAACAAACAAGACTGCCTCTGCATACTGAGCGAAGGGAAGAAAAGGCATGGACCTCGCATTGACAATGTGCCTCCTGTATGCCTAAGCCGATGCCGGCGAGCGGCACATATGCTGGCTCACCAAATGAAAATTGCCTTCTCTCCCCAAAACCTTTCTGATTCAGTACATTTTCATTGTGCAGCTATCATACACCAAGATCTTGAACTAGATGCCAAGAGAACAAAAAATCAATAGAACTCTAGGAGTTCCCAGTCGAGCCAGGAGACAGAAGAGCACGTAATTCTGGTAATGTGTTCTATGTTATTAAGAGATACAGCCAGGAGCACAGCAGGGACCCAACTCTGGCCTGGAGATGTGAAGGAAGATTTCAAGACAGCAATGACTGAGCTGGGTTTTGAAGTATGAATAGAAGTTTGCTAGATGGGCAAGACAGGGAAACATTTCCAGAGAGAAAGCATAATTGTGTCAAGGCACAGAGGCAAAGGTGCCAGAGAAGTACTCGGAGGCCTATAAACAATTCAGTGGGGGGAGAAATGGTAAGTGTAGGCTGATGAGGAAGGATCTTGTCAGACATGCTGTAGAGCTTGACTTTCTCCTATGAGGTGACTGAAATACAGTAAAGGGGGACCAGCAGTTGACGTAATGGCTATGTCACTGAACTGTCATGTAGCCGACTGCGATTTGAATCCCGGACCTGGTGGCTTAAACTGACACTGGGCGCGTGTGTGCGTGCCCAAGATCTCGAGAGAAGAATGGAGGAGAAGAAATTGTGGCATGGCCACCCCCGCTAGGGAGTGATTTCTTGCTTTCTGTCTCTCTGTCTCTCTCTGTTTCTGGCAAGCGCATACACCCTACATTTTATATATATATATATATATATATACACATACACACACACACATACATATATATATATATTATATATATGTGTGTATTAAAGGGGTTTTAAAGTGGATTTTTGAAAAGAATGAGATGCTGTCTGTATGGCAGTAGTGTGGAGACACAGAGAACAACTGGAAGTGGGGAAACTAGGACATTATTGCTATAGTCTGAGTGGAAAATAATTTGGATCTGTACTAAGGACATGATCAAGGGAAATGAAAAGCAAGGTGAAAAGCTGAGAAGTCTTGTTCTTGTTCTTTTCGGAATGTTTGGTTGTTAGGATTCCCCTTTGAAGGGACTGCACACACACAGTGGCAGCAGCACAGCCCGTATCTGGGGAGTGCATACACATACACCCTACAAATAAATGGTACAAGGAAAGTATCCAACACCAGAAGAAAATCTGTCCAGTCTAAAATACATGCATGAGTTGTATAGGATGTGAGTAGGCAGGGAAGATAGATAGGAAGTGTGTCAGGCCAGCTGGTGGCATAATGGTTAAGGTGACTGGATCCTACATGGCTGATTATGCAATTTGAAACTCAGATCCAGCAACTTGAAAAACACGCCAGGTACATGTACACATATGCCCCAAATCCCAAGAGGTGAATGGAGGAGAATGGATTTCGGCATCTTTCCCTCTCTCTCTCTGTCTCTGCCACAATACCATACAGCAAATTAAAAAGAAAAAAAAAGATAAGAGTTAAGTTGTGGTCAAGGCAAAGGTAAAGGTGAGATGAATAATATTAGCTATCTAGTGCTGTGTAACAAATATCTCAAAAATTAACAGCTTAAAATATCCAGCATCTGCGACTAGCAGATGGCATAGCAGTTACATCACTGGATTCCCACATGGCTAACTGTGGTTCAAGTCCCAGACCTGGTGGCTTCAAAATCATACCAGGCTTGTGTGTGTGTATGCCCAAAATTCCAAGAGGAGAATGGACTGTGGCATGGCCATTCCCCCTGGGGAGGGGGCGTAATTTCTCACTTTCCCTCTCACTGTCTCTCTCTCTCCAACACGCCCTAAGGCAAAAACTTCTAAAAGAAATAATAAAATAAAATAAATCTAGCATCTATTATCTCTTCATTTCTGAGAGTCAGGAGTTCGGGCGTGGCTTGGCTGTATGGTTTTTTAGCTTGAGCTCTCTTGTCAGGATGAGTAGAAGTCTTGAGTTTTGCATGGATAATTTAATTCCCACTCACGTGACTGGCTTGTGGCAGGTTTCTCACCATGAGAGCTCTCCGTAGGACTCTTGAGTGTCTTTGTGACAGTTATTGGCCTCCCCCTCAGGGAAAGATACAAGAGAACAAAATGGAACAGCCACGTCTGTCCTGATCTTGTGTTGGCCATCACCACGGCCATTTCCACAATATCCTATTGGCCTGGCCAAGTCTGCTCCATTCACTGTGGGAGGGCACTACACAGGGATGTGGACCCAGGAAAGCGGGTCAACGCTCTCGTTACTAACCAAATGCGAGGTAAGGGAGAAGAAGGAATCAAGGATTCATCTAGGTCTCTGGTTCAGGGAGTACAGAAGGCCATGTTTTCCCCAAAACAAAACGGAGAAGTTCCAGTGAGAGTCCATTTGGGATATGATTATTTTGAGATACCTGTGGAACATTCAGGTGAATATATGGAGCATGGTTGGCTATATGGGGAGATTTTTAAAAGTCTATAAGAAGATGGAACTAGAGTATGGGTTTATTTAGGTGCAAAATAACTTTGAAATCCATGCATAGTTTTCTCTTAATATGAGTTTTCTATGAACGTTATAAACTTCCCTCCCAGCCCCCCCCCCAGGAGACTGGGTAGAGATATCTGCCACCATTTCTCACCTGGATTGTTACACTACCTTGCTCACAGGTCTCCTGCTTCTACCTCTGATCTCCCACTATCTCATTTCTCAGTGGAGCAGCCAGTGTGAGCTGTTGAAACATAAACCAGGAGGCCAGGTAGAGGTGCAGCAGTGAAATGTGATGCTCTGTGAGGTAGTCCCACGTGAAAATGTTCCTGACTTAAGTCTGAAGATTTCCCTGAATATGCTGGGCATGCAAATACCCTTAGTTTGGGACTAAGACTGAGAGTGGATCACAGCTGGGGACCCAGTGGCTTGCTTCCTCACTTTCTCTTCCTCTCTCTCTTCCCCTCTCTCTCTCTGTCTCTGCCACAATACCATACAGCAAATTAAAAAGAAAAAAAAAGATAAGAGTTAAGTTGTGGTCAAGGCAAAGGTAAAGGTGAGATGAATAATATTAGCTATCTAGTGCTGTGTAACAAATATCTCAAAAATTAACAGCTTAAAATATCCAGCATCTGCGACTAGCAGATGGCATAGCAGTTACATCACTGGATTCCCACATGGCTAACTGTGGTTCAAGTCCCAGACCTGGTGGCTTCAAAATCATACCAGGCTTGTGTGTGTGTATGCCCAAAATTCCAAGAGGAGAATGGACTGTGGCATGGCCATTCCCCCTGGGGAGGGGGCGTAATTTCTCACTTTCCCTCTCACTGTCTCTCTCTCTCCAACACGCCCTAAGGCAAAAACTTCTAAAAGAAATAATAAAATAAAATAAATCTAGCATCTATTATCTCTTCATTTCTGAGAGTCAGGAGTTCGGGCGTGGCTTGGCTGTATGGTTTTTTAGCTTGAGCTCTCTTGTCAGGATGAGTAGAAGTCTTGAGTTTTGCATGGATAATTTAATTCCCACTCACGTGACTGGCTTGTGGCAGGTTTCTCACCATGAGAGCTCTCCGTAGGACTCTTGAGTGTCTTTGTGACAGTTATTGGCCTCCCCCTCAGGGAAAGATACAAGAGAACAAAATGGAACAGCCACGTCTGTCCTGATCTTGTGTTGGCCATCACCACGGCCATTTCCACAATATCCTATTGGCCTGGCCAAGTCTGCTCCATTCACTGTGGGAGGGCACTACACAGGGATGTGGACCCAGGAAAGCGGGTCATTGAGAGCCATCTTGGAGATACAAATAGACCTGGAGCTAACTGCGGTTGGGCAAGGTGGTATGATATGAAGGAAAGTGAGTGAGGTATGCTGACAGACTGATGAACTAATAGCCATCTTACCCACATGAGCCTCAGCTCTCCATCTGTGAAATGAGACTCAGAATCCAAACCCTGACGGATAGCGAAGGTCATCTGAGAGAAACCTTGTAAAATGCTTTTTGGGAGTGATAAAGCTCTATAGTATGGTGTTGTAAAGCAACTGCATGTCGAAGGCCTCCCTGTGAAGTTCCATATTTCATCTGGATGGGAAGTTTAGCCTTGAGGAGTCCAGGAGTGCTCCATGAGCCACACTTCAGCCTTTACTTCTGTGGCTGTAAAAATCCTATTAGTAACATTTATTGATCTTCTACATACCATGAGTGTCACAATCATAATTTAATTTAATTCTCTCAATGAGGCTAAAAAATGGAATCTATTAAGCTATCCTTTACAGGTGAGGAAACTGAGGCTCAGTGAGGTTAAGTAATGGCTCTGAACGTGGAGGAGCTGGGATTACAAGGCTAGGCCTGCCTGAGTCCAATGTACAAGAGTGAGACAAGTGAGAAATGGGCCTACAAAGACCTGAGCAGCGTCCCTTCTGTCCAGATCTGGGGTTCGAGACTGCCTTATGACTGGGGTTTTACAGATCTGTGCAAAGGAAAGATAAATGAATAGTAAACAACAAGGCTTTCCCTACCTTCCACACTCCAGAGCCCTTGGCCCTGAGCTGAGAAGGGTCTTCATGTGTGTGTGTGTGTGTGTGTGTGTGTGTGTGCATGTGTGTGACCACACCAGCAGCTGCTGCCATCCCAAAGCTGGGGATTAGGGTGACGAGTCTTACAGGGCCCTCCAGAGCTGGATGCTGGCCAGAGCTGCACGAGGCCATGCACTCCCAGGAGTCCAGCTCCTGTGCCGTTCTCGGAAAAGCATTTGCAGCAAGGCCACTCCAGGTGCCAGGCTGGGCTATCAATCGCTCACTTTTCAGAGCACTAGTTTATAAAGTAGCAATTAAATAAGAGCTCTGTAAGTGCTTCTGGGAACTGCCCTGAATGCATTTTCCAAACATAAATAACGGGGACCTCCACTCTGAGCAAAGCACATGTAAGGCGCAGAAGCAGCACAGAAAAGAAGGGAGCCCTGTTGTGCTAACGAGTTGGGCTACGTGCCCCTGGTGTGCACGTGTGCTCCGTGTAGGTGGCAAGTCCATTTGTCTTGCCTGCCTGGGTGGCATATGGGTTTGCCTGGACAGGTCATAGCAAGGGGATAGTGACTGAGACTCCCAGTCGTTGGGAAGGCTAGGCGTAGTTGTTTCAGAGACAGTGGCAGTGATGGCAGAAGCAACAAGGAGGACAACTTCTATGACCTGGAGACCTACTAGGCACCAAAAGCCGCACAGATTGAGAGGTTTAGAGACTTGTCCAAGGAGACAAAGTCGGCAAGGTGGGTAACTCTTTAACATTTATTAGGTCCTTATTATATGCCAGGTACTATTCTGAAGATTTTACATACATAAACTTAAGTCCCCACAAATCTGTGAAATAGGTACTGTTATTATTCTATTTTTAAGGGAGAGAAACTGAGGCATGGAGAAGTTAAGTCTCTTGTCTAGGGTCTTACCAAGCCAGCATTTAGGCCCAGATGGATTGGCCCAAGTACTTGATCTTAACCACTCACTGTGCTACATCAGAGCTTCAGCCCTGAATCCTGGCACCAGATATTATATCTCTTCTCAGCTCAGATCTGATTATTGTCAACTGTCTGAGCCCAAGGCATGACTAGCTTGGTCTGGTTCAGATGTCTATCCCTGGTTGAATACCCCGGCTACCGTCTCTGTGGGTGGGCCTTCCTGGTTTCATTTCTAGCCTTGGCCTGAGTGTATCCTCCCATTAACATCTGGGATCTCAATGGGGCATGCTTGCTTGATCACACATCTAGGACCCTTGCTCATGCTAAACCATCCCTGGATGTCCTTTCCCCATTCTTCTACCTAGGTATTTAAGTCACTGATGAAGGTTCACTCACTCTTACAGGTATTTCCTGACCATCATCCTCACCTCCACCCTCATTGTCCTGCTTATCCGAAGACCTTCTTGTGTGAATAACTCCATCAGAACACTATAAATTCAAATCGTTACTTTTCTAGTCTGTCTTCCATGGAATAGCCTTCCTTGTCTTGGTACCTGAAGCTCCTCACTTGGTACCTGGTACACAGCAGAGATTCTATCGATACTGGTAAGTGGATGGAGCCATTCCAGAAAGGGTGGACACGTCAGCTCGTGCCTGCTCCTGAGTTTCTGAGTGCTTTAGCCACATCTGCGCCTCCTCCAACCCAAGCAATGTGCAAGTAACAGGACTGACTGAATTGGGCCCTGACCTTGGCTCTGCTATTAACTTGCTCTACGATCTTGGCCAAGTCACTCCACTTCACTGGGCTTCAAAATGGAAGCAATTATGTCTTCCTAGCAGATAACTTGAAAGTTCAATGGGATACAGAAAACCAAGGTACCTTGCACATTATAGAGACTTAATAAACAGTTTCTCACTCCTTTTTCCTTACCTGTGAAAGGGGCTCTCAGGATAGCCAAGGTTGGGGTTGATAGGGTGGCACTGCGAGAAGCCTTTAGCAAAGTGTGCCTCTGCAGGTTTATCATTGTCCCTCTATTCTACTAAGGTGGGGGTCTCTTGCTTTCTGCAGAAGATCCTGCCATAGCAAAGATCCTGCCTTTTTCAGGGTTCTGGAGGAGGCTCTGGCCACCAACTGTCATGTTACAACCAAATGCTGTCTTTCCAGAAGTGTCTCACCAGAGGATCCCATCGTAAAAAAAACCCATCAAGAATCCAGCCCCTGTTCATTCCTGAGCCCAAGTCAGTGATTTCCCTGTCTCGGGCTCCATCGAAGTTGCCAGTGATTAAGAAACTCATATATTTTCACACTCATTAAAAGAAACATGATGTTCACTTTTCCAAGAAAAGCCATCCTTGTTTGTAGACCCTGTAATATATTGGGAACGCCTCTTAATTGGCTTCTAGGACTCAGTGTCAGAAGTCAGACCCAAGTTTGTTTATTGACACAAGGAAAAAAATAAAACGTCGTATAATTAGTTGAGTGACTGACTCTAAATTCAGTAACTCCCATCGGTATGTGGCCTTGTCAGGGTTTAAGATTCCATTTTGGGTTATGAAAGAGGCCGGGTCCCAGGTAGCCCAGACGCGGGCCACACTGCATCATAGCTATTGTACAAATGGGCTCAGTGTGCTGTTTGTGTTAAGATGGAAAACTTTCACATGTTTGATTTTTATGCAAGTCAATTAACTTGTTTTTTATAACTGTAAGGGCTTGCTTTGCAAATAAGATTACTTACCACTATAAATTATGGGAACATAGGGGCCTATTCAGACAAAATGTTACACACCCCTAACCCGTGCACCAGGCTGCGTGCTGGCCTTCTGAAGGGGGACAAACGAGGCAAATGGGACAGGGAGGTGCAGGAGGGAGGGGTTATTTTGGTGCATTCTGAGGGGCCCTTCCAAGAAGGATGCAAAGGCAGAGTTGGGGGAATCCGGAGGTGGGGGCTAGGGAGTGAACGAGAATTCCCTCCTCTGGGTTCAGCCCCCATCCTAACTCTCCCAGGTTGCACAGAGCTGGCCAAGGCCTTTCCTTACATGGCAACTCAGGAATCTCCTTTGAGTTTTTTTTTTGGTGTCTACCTCAGCGTTAACGAGCTGAGCAATTACCATGCCGAACAAGCCCCCTCAGTACCCCTGGTTTACTTCCCAGCAGTAAGTTCCACTCCCAGGCCTGTCATGGCTCATTGAGAGAGTACAGTGCGCTCCCTCTAAGTCTGCTCCTAGAGCCTGCAGGGTTTAAGATACAATGAGGTACGAAGGTGTTTATCATGAGGCAGAAGGAGACTCCGAGCCAAAGCAACAGGAGCTGGGTATCGTGAGCAGGCTGGAAACAGAAAGTTTTTTTTTTTTTTTTTTTTTTTCTTCCCCTTCTCATTCAAATGCTTGCTTCTTAGTGACAGCACATCCCCCTGAAGTTTGAAATTTGGGTCAGGGCTAAGTTTGGGCTTTATCCTCTCTGTCATTTTGTCACCCTTCCTGCAATGATGGCCCCATTCCTATCCCTGTATTCAGTGGGCAACCTTCTCCCACAATGCGAGTGGAAGGGATGAAGCCAGCGCAGAGGGAGGAGAGGACAGAGGCAGGCACTCCTGCCCAATGGTGGGAGGGGGCTGGAGAGGGCTCTAGGCAGGATTGAAAATGAGGAGGTTCCGAACCTGTGCCTTCCTCCCTCTCTGCACATCCTCAGTAGAGGATGGCTGTTCTACAAACACCTGAGCTGTTCTGGAAAGCTCGTCTCTCAGGCACTGATGTGAGCCTTCCTGTGCTGGTCTCATTTCCCCCTCTTCTGTGAAATGGGTGCAGAAACCCCAGTGTGGCCGGCCTGTACAGGGTGTGTTATCACATGGGATCCTCAACAGGGTGTTTTGCCTTTTAATTCTGTTGGGCACTTGGCAATGCCCAGCCACAGTTTAGTTGTTACAACTGAGGGATGTGTACTGGCTTTCTGAGCCTCATTGGCTCATCCAGAAAAATGGGGCCTGCCTACACTGCACCAACCTTAAGAGTTGTAGGCCACAGATGTCGTTAACATCCTAGAGCACAGAGGACAGTCCCCTTTACCTCTACTTCTGCAAATCATTATCTGATCCAAAATGTCGATAGCTTCAGGTCTGAGAAATTCTGCTTCTCCAAGGCACAAGAGGAATAAGAACTTATGGGGGCTGATCTATCTTGGGAACAGATATTGAATTAATTGAAGAATCAATAGACTGAAGGGACGGGCCTTCGACCTCAGCAACAATGACATAACTCTTCACCGATAAGTAGAGTGTTGCTGCGGATCCAGTGCTTTCCGTGCGTGTTATATGCACCATTAGCATTCCACAGCAACTCTAGGGGAGTAGTGAAGAAAAGGACAGCAATAATTATAGTTATCCGAACACATATTAGGATTATATTTTTCTTGCTCTGCTGGTATATGGGGTTTAAAAATACATAGTCATTTTAAAAAATCATGCAGCAAAGACTTTAAGTGCTGGATCTTCTCATATACTTGGTGAAGGAACCATATGATCATATTATCACGAAACGATTGACTGGAGGCAAAGTCAAGTGCCGTTGTCGAATGTCGTTGTCAGGCATGACTTCGCTGCACTTGCAAATATTTCCTGAAGGAAGGCCTTCCTTCTTTTTTTTTCTTTTCTTTTTTTTGGAGAGATTTTTGCTATAGGGCGCGTGCGCTCGCCAGATAGACAGAGAGAGACAGAGAGACAGAAAGCGAGAAATCATCCCCCAGGGGGGATGGCCACGCCGCAATCCCTTCTCCTCCATTCTCCTCTCGGGATCTTGGGCACTCACGCACATGCGCCCGGCGTGAGTTTAAGCCACCGGGTCAGGACTTGAACCGCAGTCGACTACGTGGGAGTCCAGCGACATAGCCATTACGCTAACTGCTGGTCCCAGGCCTTCCTTGTTAAGATGGTTGTACTGCGTTCCTCACCCCTGTAGAACTTGGCATCAGATCTGTTGGGTCATGGACTGTGGCCCCTGTTTTGGTCACCTGTGTTGAATAGGGAGCTCATTGAAAGTAGGAGCCATATCTTAATCGTCTTGACAGGCCCCTTCAACATGTAGTTTCTCCTTCTAAGAAATGGGACAGTGGCTCCTACCTCACCAGGTAGCTCTCCATTCAATGTTTGTGGAATACCTGGATGAAATAAGAATGCTGACTTCTTCAGGCCAGCAGGTGGCATAATGGTTAAGGTGCTGAATTCCCACATGGCTGACCACATTCAAGTCCCAGGCCTGTCAGATTGAAACATACGTTGGTCACATGTGCGTGCATGCCCCAAATCCTGAGAGGTGAATGGAGGAGACAGGATTGTGGTGTGGCCATCCCCTTTGAGGGGAGCAATTTTCCACTTTCTCTCTTTCTGTGTCTGTGTCTCTGGTGAGGGCATGTGCCTTATAGCAAAAATCTCTCTTAAAAAAATGTTGACTTATCTTGTGCCCCCAAACCTCTGTGTCCCATCTCTTCAATTTTCCACTTTATCTGCTTGGTGTCACCTTTGGGTGCCCAGTGGCAGAGAAGGCAAATGTTTGTAAATAGTGTGAGAAAAGCCATTGAACTCTGAGGGGTTTATTTATATATTTATTTATTTTAAAGGATTATTTTATTTAACTTTATTTATTCATTCATTTATTTCATTTTTTTATTTTGACCAGAGAGGGACAGAGCGAGAGCGAAAGAGAGAGAGGGAAAGTGAGAGAGCAAGCCTCCAGGTCCAGGACTTGAACCATGGTCGGTCATGTGGGAGTCCAGCGTCGTTAACCACCATGCCACCTGCCGGCCCCCTGAGGGGTTTATTTTTTAAAAATATGACTTATGGAAAATCATTTTAGGACCATAGATATGAAGGGGAATTGTTCTTTGGAAATCCAATTTTCATGAGAAATAGAAAACAGTGACGAGATTTTAACTTGAAAATACCTTTTTCATTGACTCCTAAGATCATCGAAGAGTCAAATGTCTCCAAAGAGATGAGAGACCTGTTAGTCTCTGCACTTGGAAATGGTAAGATTCAAGCCTGACCTGACCTGTTCTCCTCTGTTTCGCTCACATGGTGTCCACTGGATGGAGGCCTCAGAAAGCATACCTGGCATTTTGACCATAATTTTGTCTGAACGTACTGTTATTACACAATCAATTCAGTATTATGTGCTGTGGAATAAACATAAAAGATGAGAGCTTGTTCTCCAGATCATCAATGGTTTCAAGAACATACTTCATTCATTCATTCATGCATTCATCCTATAAATAATTTTTTAGCATCCTTCATGCAAGTAGCACGAAACGGGCAAATTATCCTCTGTGAACCTCAGTTTTCTTTTCTACATAACAGGAATAATAAAACAAACTTCATAGGGTTAAGTGCCCAGTTTTAGACATACAGTAAGTACTCAACAAATGACATTATTACTAGATTCTAATAAATTATGGATTGCGCAGTAACAGGCAAGGCATAGAAAAGTTTCAAAGAAATGTATTGAGCGACATACAAGCAAGTGTTAATTATTGGCTCGGTGCATGTTCAGGACACAAAACACAACCCTTGTGAGTGATCTCAGAAGGCTCCCCAGAGGAGGTGAGACATGAGTCTCAAATAAAAAGTATCTTAGACCTTAGAGAGAATCAAGATGAAATAAATTCCGTATTTTGCCTCCAGTCTGACACAGTGTAATTACTGCTATTTTCTCATTTCTGAGTTTCAGAAACTGGAAGTAAGTAAAGAGTCTTAGGCTCACTAGCGAGACATGATTAATACTTTTTTTTTTTCCACAAAGGGAGAGACTAAGGCACAGAGAAGATGCTTAACTCTCCCCCAATGACATCATCAATCAGCTTTGGCCTTTAAATGCAGTTGGCCTGGCTTCAGAGACTAGAATTGTAACCTGTGCATTCTATGGCATCAGAGGTTATAGTGGGGAGAACACTGGATTTGAGGTTAGACCAACCTGGCTTCTAATCTATACTCCATGCAAACTGTCTTGTGAACCTGAAAAAGGCACTTTATGATAATGATTCTCCACTAGGACGCTTGTAAGAATAAGAAATGATGTAGGTGGTTCCTTAGTGAGTGTAAATTCTACTTTAGATTGTCGTAGGTGCTTAAACTTCACAAGAACTTTTGCAAACATGACTGTACGGACTTTGCTTAGATGTGTGATGAGATTTGCTGGGGAGAGATTTTTTATCTGTGTTATAGATGAGGAATGTGAGCCAGAGAGGAAGAGAAGGGTGAGAGGAACTCTTAAATTCCCCTAGTTATTCATGGAATATTCTCCCATTTATTTAATAAGGATGAGTTAAACAGCTTTTGCACTTATTCAATAAACATTTATACTTGCATAAGTTTATGTATACATACATTTATATTTATTTAATGTATATTTCTATTTATTCAATAAATGTCAGTTCACCAGCATCACATTACGGGGGGTTATAAGGACCAGTTCCATTTTTCTGGATGAGAAAGTGAGCCTCAGAGGATCTATATAACTTGTACACGGGCATGGAACTAAAAATGAGCTGGGATTTAAACCAAGGAATGTGTGGACTCCAGATATGTCCATGGTAGAGTGTTTTGTCCCCAGGTCCCAGAGGCAGTAAGCTGCAAAACCAAGGAGGGTCCTAACCATAGTTTTCTGAGTCCAGATCCAGTACCCTTCTACCCAGCTATGTGATTTAGGCCTTTAAATAACTTATTTAAAGGAATACCAAAATCTAAGCAAGCATTGACTAACGTATGAGAGAGAGATTTAAAGCCAGAACCCTAGAGGCAGGAAATACCACCTTCCTTGATTAAACTTGGGAAATCTGCCCATTATGGATAAGATTTGCTGTCTACAGGAAACCTTCCCAGACATAAACCAATCCTATCTTCCAGCCAAAGTGATCTGGAGATGGCTTAACTAAGGAGACTTAAGAAGCAGACCCACCTACAAGGTAATCCATGAAAAGAGATGGCTGACTTGGGAAAGTGCAGTCTACCATCAGCGTCTGTGTGAATGATGGGTGTGGCTCCTTGATAAATGCAATCAGAAGGTCTGTGTGGGCTCTGGAAAAAGAAGAGTGACCTGCAGCTAGAGAGATGGGGTTCAAATCCTGGTCTCTCTGCCACTAGATTTATTTGCGTTTAACCATCTTTATCTGTGAAAAGGGGATGACGATGTTATAACAAAGACGAGGGAAGCTTTATTTTTTGTTTTTGTTTTGTTTTTGTTTTGTATTTTGCTAATCCAGGATTTTTTTTTTTGAGACTCTAAAGACATAATGGCTGATTAAACTGTACTGTACACATGTCTTTTTTTATTATTTTTTCTTAAGGAAAAGTCATGGGGACTAGAAAAAGAATCGGTGAGTAAAATTGTTTCTCTGTATCATCACATTCTAGAGAACAGAAGTGCAGGATCCAGTGGATTTGAGCAACTAGGCATTGGGAAGTGCAGTGCATTCTCGTGGTGTATTTTAGTAGGGTCTGCCTTAAGAACATAATGATAACAATAATGTAGTACTTTGCTATGTACAACATGCTTCCACATACGGTTCTTCTTTTCTCAGTTCTCTGAGCAGGTCCTGTGCCCTCTTACTTTCTGACCTTGGTGGTCACATGACTGCTGCCTGGCCCACCTCTCTCTTTGACAGGCTATTTGTCCTTCAGTATTAATTTATACATCTCATTCTTTTTTTTTTGGAGAGGTTTTTTGCTATAGGGCGCATGTGCTCGCCAGAAAGACAGAGAAGCATTTATACTTGCATAAGTTTATGTATACATACATTTATATTTATTTAATGTATATTTCTATTTATTCAATAAATGTCAGTTCACCAGCATCACATTACGGGGGGTTATAAGGACCAGTTCCATTTTTCTGGATGAGAAAGTGAGCCTCAGAGGATCTATATAACTTGTACACGGGCATGGAACTAAAAATGAGCTGGGATTTAAACCAAGGAATGTGTGGACTCCAGATATGTCCATGGTAGAGTGTTTTGTCCCCAGGTCCCAGAGGCAGTAAGCTGCAAAACCAAGGAGGGTCCTAACCATAGTTTTCTGAGTCCAGATCCAGTACCCTTCTACCCAGCTATGTGATTTAGGCCTTTAAATAACTTATTTAAAGGAATACCAAAATCTAAGCAAGCATTGACTAACGTATGAGAGAGAGATTTAAAGCCAGAACCCTAGAGGCAGGAAATACCACCTTCCTTGATTAAACTTGGGAAATCTGCCCATTATGGATAAGATTTGCTGTCTACAGGAAACCTTCCCAGACATAAACCAATCCTATCTTCCAGCCAAAGTGATCTGGAGATGGCTTAACTAAGGAGACTTAAGAAGCAGACCCACCTACAAGGTAATCCATGAAAAGAGATGGCTGACTTGGGAAAGTGCAGTCTACCATCAGCGTCTGTGTGAATGATGGGTGTGGCTCCTTGATAAATGCAATCAGAAGGTCTGTGTGGGCTCTGGAAAAAGAAGAGTGACCTGCAGCTAGAGAGATGGGGTTCAAATCCTGGTCTCTCTGCCACTAGATTTATTTGCGTTTAACCATCTTTATCTGTGAAAAGGGGATGACGATGTTATAACAAAGACGAGGGAAGCTTTATTTTTTGTTTTTGTTTTGTTTTTGTTTTGTATTTTGCTAATCCAGGATTTTTTTTTTTGAGACTCTAAAGACATAATGGCTGATTAAACTGTACTGTACACATGTCTTTTTTTATTATTTTTTCTTAAGGAAAAGTCATGGGGACTAGAAAAAGAATCGGTGAGTAAAATTGTTTCTCTGTATCATCACATTCTAGAGAACAGAAGTGCAGGATCCAGTGGATTTGAGCAACTAGGCATTGGGAAGTGCAGTGCATTCTCGTGGTGTATTTTAGTAGGGTCTGCCTTAAGAACATAATGATAACAATAATGTAGTACTTTGCTATGTACAACATGCTTCCACATACGGTTCTTCTTTTCTCAGTTCTCTGAGCAGGTCCTGTGCCCTCTTACTTTCTGACCTTGGTGGTCACATGACTGCTGCCTGGCCCACCTCTCTCTTTGACAGGCTATTTGTCCTTCAGTATTAATTTATACATCTCATTCTTTTTTTTTTGGAGAGGTTTTTTGCTATAGGGCGCATGTGCTCGCCAGAAAGACAGAGAAGAGAGACAGAAAACGAGAAATCATCCCCCAGGTAGGGTGGCTACGCTGCCATCCCTTCTCCTCCATTTTCCTCGCAGGATCTTGGGCATGCCCGCACATGAGCCTGGCGTGAGTTTAAGCCACTGGGTCCGGGACTCGAAAAGTGGTTGGCTACATGGGAGTTCAGCGACATAGCCATTATGCTAACTGCTGGTCCCTACATCTCATTCTTGATCTATTCTACCACTTAGCCAGATGAAGAGCCCTTCTGATAGCAAAGCTCATATTGTAATTGCCTCATATTTGTCATTACCTTCCCATCCTTTTCCCACTAGACCTGGGATTGGCTCTTCTTCACCCTGGACAAACAGGGTGATGTTACAGATTAGGTACCTTCCTAATGGGCTGGGAACAGTCCAGACAGTAGTTAAGGTTGTGTAATAGAAAGGATGTGGGGCTATCCTTGACTCCTCCTCTTTCTTCATCTTTTATATCTGATCAATCACCAAATCTTACCAATGTTACCTCCCCTAAAACTCTTGCCTCAATTCCTGCCTCTCTACCTCCAACCCTCCCATGATAAAGCACCACCCAGTCTTGAGCCCAGACACTGGAGTTTTATTAATTTGTCTCTTCCCTTCTGTTCTTCCTTTTACAAGATATCTGAATGCTCTTGTGGCTTCATACGACTTACATGACAGTCCTCTCTCCATGTGAATGTTTCATGTCTCCCAAAGCCTTTGAAGATGGAATGTGTATTCCTGAACTTGATCTCAAGGCTCTCCATTGCAGGGCTTTTGACGTCCACTCCAGTTTTTATTTTCCTACTATTTCCAGGCTCACACTCTCTGTTGTAGTAAACTTGAACTCTTGAACTGTGTGCGGTTCCCAGCTAACAGTAAGTGACTTCAGATCTCCATGCCTATGGTCATGCTAGTTCTTCTACTTAGAATACCTTTTCTGTGTTTCTCTGCTTCCTAATTTGGGGATCTGTTTCTTCTTCTTCTTCTTCTACTTCTTCTTTCTTCTTCAAATCGCCAAAGGATGTGTACACTTACCAGAGAGACAAAGAAAGAGGGAGAGGGAGAAAGCCCCCTCCCCCCAGTGAGACCTGGTCACATCACTGTCCTTTTTCCTCCATTTCTCTGTCCTGTTGAGATTTTTGGCATTCATGGACATGCACGTGGTATGTTTATCAAGTTGCTGGGGCTGAGTTCCAACTACAGTTGGATATGTGGGATCTGGCTCCCTTAACCACCAGGAATGGACTAGAGTAAACATCAAAAGCCCTACTACGGAGATCCTTTAGATCTGTGTTCCTTGACATACATTCCATCTTCAAAGACTTCGGGAGTCATTAAATGTTCGTGTGGAGAGGGCTCTCATGCAAATTATATGAAGCCATACAGGACCAGCCCAGGGACCATTCCTGATACATCTCTATAGCTTCAGCCCTTGACTTAGCAGGTACTCAGCAAATGTGTATTGACTTACACTCCACTAGGAGTTAAGAGGTAAGATCGATATTTAATCCTATCCCTTTACTAATGTGGACTTGACAGACCATTTCTCTCTTTGTACTTTAATAGGAGTATATTATGGAGTACTATGCTGTGGGCATGATGTAAGGCTAGATTCCCTCCACTGGGAAATGAAGGCAGATGGAGAACCATCTTGCATAATCTTTAAGGTCTCCTTTAGCTCTGATAGAGGTCCCACGTCATCTCCACAGGCCTAATATTATCCCACTGTAATACAATGTAGTATGTAAATAATGCTTTAAGGACAAGACCAGCTGTAGTGTGGTAGTCAAGAAACCAGCTTTGCTATCACATGAGGAGACTATGCTTTCCCAGAACATTTTTATCTACTTGCAGACAGTTTTCTCACTTCAAAAAGTGGCAGTAATAAGGCTCTTCTTGGATTGGTGAGAGGGTCAACTGAGATGCCTTGCATGATGGGTTTTGTGGACCCTTATCTTCAGGGTAGATGGAAAGAATGGTTATTACTTGCCTGTCTCATTTGAGGAGGAATCACATGAGCTGGAAGGTTCATCATCTCATAAATGGTGTAAAGTATGGGTTTTGCAATTCTAGATTTGCATAGCTGGTCTTGGATTTTCTCTCCAGGAAGGCCCACATCCAGAAGGCTGAACTTAGTCACAGCATATTATGGGGACAGGAGCCCCACATAGACCTCCCTAGCACCAGTGCTGGCTTGGAAAAAGCTTATCTGGCACCTCCAGGGACTTTGGTTCTTTTGCTTTGTCTCCATCCTAGAAAGACTTTTGTTTATTTGCTTAAGTAAAGATTCTCTGTCCTGTTATCTCCCTTCTCTGGGAAAATGTCCGACTGGCTTTGGGGCTTAGCCTAGTTCTCTGAATAACCCTTTTAAGTTAGATGGAAAGCCTTGATCAGCAGGGTGGGATGTGGAGGAAATAGCAATTGTGCCTCTTCCTTGCTGCTAGGACACACTGTGGTGGCTACCAAATGCAGGGGAGCAAAAGAGGCAGAAGAAAAATAAAGGCCATAGTGTGTCGCTTTACACATATGTGTGTGTGCGTGCTCATGGGGTATGTGCATGCACTAGGGTACGAGAGTTAGGGAAAAGGGGGAGACGTTCATTTCTAGAAGGCCTGACATTTTAACAATGGATTGAGCTGGTCAGAAGTGGCTAAACATTTCCATATATTGTATTAGGCGATCTCCCTCTGTGAAGCTACCAGGTCAGAACAGACCTTGGAAACGTGGGGCCTCCCTACTTCTTGTCCCATGTACTTTGCTTTAACCCTCATGGGAGACAGCGAATATATTTCGTAAGTGTCCAAGCTTTCATATCTTCACCTGCTTATATCCTTGCAGCAACTCTGTAGAGTGGGTAACATGCCTCCTACTGTATAGATGGGGTTTAGGGGGTTAAGGGCATGAACTGTGAAGTCAGGTGCCTGAATCCCAGGTGTTCCATTTACCTGTTTTATAGCCTTCGATCTCTGCCGTGTCTCAGTTTCCCCATCTGTAAATAGTGGTACCACCTCCTCATGTTGTGAGAAATCATTGAAGGCATGTTCAGCTCAGTGCTTTGCATATGAATGAAAAGCTGGAATTCTTAATTTTGCCCATGGACCAACAGCTGGAAAGGAAGTGGTTTTTAATGTATTTAAACTATACTATACCTGCCACAGGGAAAGTGCTCAACAGATGGAAGAAAGGATAACATGACTTGGTCTTACCACTGTTAGGCAGAGAGGATCGAGGAGACTATGGCCAGGTTCTCAAGGTGGCTGTCAATCTAGATCTCACTCACTCCAAAACTTGAGTTCTTTCTACCTCCATGCTGACCTGATTCAGATACTGGGCTGATTTTCCCAGATTCCTGAAGGTTGCATCTCTGGAGATGTTCAAGGTTAGAAGTGGCCATAGCCAAGCTGAGAGCCAAGCTTAGTCTGGCCTAGTGGGAAAGAGGTGACTGAACCTGCAGAGTTCTGGTCCTTTTCACACTCCTGGATCTCTCTCATACCCTTTAGTGCTTGGTAGGTGATAGTAGGGCCTCTCTGACATTTGTAGGGTAGTGGGGGTCTAACTGGCACATTCTTTAAAGAAATGTTTCATTAAGGAACAAAGAAAAAAGATCATATTGAGCATTTTAATTTTTTTTTTTTTTGGAGAGGTTTTTGCTATAGGGCGCGTGCACTTGCCAGACAGACAGAGAGAGACAGAGAGACAGAAAGCAGGAAATCACCCCCCGGGGGAATGGCCACACCGCAATCCCTTCTCCTCCATTCTCCTCTCGGGATCTTGGGCACGAACACACACGCACCTGGCGTGAGTTTAAGCCGCCGGGTCTGGGACGCGAACCGCGGTCGACTACATGGGAGTCCAGTGACATAGCCATTACGCTAACTGCTGGTCCCGGCATTTTAATTTATTTTTTAACTCATTTTTGTTTTTTAAGAGAGAGATTTTTGCTATAGTGTACATGTGCTAGCCAGAAAGATCGAAAACGAGAAATCACTCCATGGGGGGATGGCCACACTACAGTCCTTTTCCCTCCATTCTTGGGATTTTTGAGCACACATGCACACACGCCTGGCATGAGTTTAAGCCACTGGATCCGAGATTTGAACTGTGATCTATTACGTGGAAGTCCAGTGATGTAACCATTCATTACACCATCTGCCGGTCCCCATGTTGAGCATTTTTAAAAAGTGACTTTAATATCGGAGGGGTGATAATTAAGCATTTCATGAGTGTCACTAAGATGTAGCCCCAGCTGGGAACCAGCAGTTAGCGTAATGGCTATGTCGCTGGACTCCCACGTAGTTGACCGCAGTTCACGTCCCGGACCCAGTGGCTTAAACTCACGCCGGGTGCATGTGCGTGCGTGCCCAAGATCCCAAGAGGAGAATGGAGGAGAAGGGATTTGGGCATGGCCATGGATTTCTTGCTTTCTGTCTCTATGTCCCTCTCTGTCTGGCGAGCGCACGCGCCCTATAGCGAAAAAAACCTCTCAAAAAAAAAAAAAAAAAGATGTAGCCCCAGCTCCAGTGCCAACTAGCTTTGTTGCTTGGAGCAAGTCTAAGCACCTCTCTGGGGTGTGGCTTCCTCACCTCTAATGACATAATGACTGGGACAAATGACAATCACATTGCTTGATTGTCCCTTCAGTTCTGTTCTTCTATAGCTCTACTCCCAGCTTCTAGACCAAATAGGCCCCAATTCCTCATTGTTTCATTGTTTGTTGAATGTGCTCCTCATAGGACAAGAGTATTAATGGAAGAGTATCCCTGCCTGGTGTTCACAGGCCTTTCCAAATGTGCTTCCCATGATGTCTAGGGTTATCTCTCTCCACTTTTCCTCTTCGTCTGGGTGCGAACAATTTAAGTGCTCTTTGGAGAAGCCCATATTATTAATAACAGTGACTTGTGCTTGTTCAGGGGTTTAACAAAGACATTAGTAGTATCAGTCATACAACTGGGATGGGACAGAGCAAAGAGCTCAAGCCCAACTTCAAAGTCTACACTTGCAGCAACCCTGCATTACCTTTGTCTTCCAAAGTTCTCCTTCAATTGAAGTTAAGACTAACCAATGTTCATTAAACAAACCAACACATTCCATTTGGATTTAAGTTAAAAACAAAAATCCGGGGTCCCTGCTCATATTCGGTCACTCAGCTACTCAGTCATATCATATGTATTTAATGCATGCTATATGTTAGACATGATTTTAGATGATATGGTTGGAAATTAGAATCACAGTGGCTACCCTCAAAAGGCCTTTGGATTCCAGAGGTAGCCAGATATGGGTCCACACACATTTAGTACAGTGTCCCAGGTGCCAGACTGAGATGGGATGCGGTATGAGAGACTGAACTACCTGAGTCCTGGATTTGCCACTAACTAATTAGGAGTCTTTAAGTACGTCATCGAATCTCTGTGAACCTATTATATAGCAATAATAATATGACATATGATCGCTGTTGGAGTTTTAGTGATTTGATGCACATAAAATACCTAGGACAGTACTTGACACATTTGAATAGTAGTATCTATCATTATTATTATTATCATTCTTTTAGAGAGGCTCTCACTGTCATGATCCTCTTGCCTCAGCCTCCTGAGCAGGTGGGATTACCAATGTGTGCCACCATGTCTCACTTTTAGGTTGGACTGGGAATTGAAGCAGGGCCTTCCATGTGGTCTCAGCCTGTGGAGCACAGTGCCTTAACAACGTGAGGCAGTGCAGCTGGGCTAATTACTATTACTAACAATCATCAGCAAAGTTGGAGGAAAAAATATGGCTTCGTTAATTCTACCTTGGCCAGCGGCTGGGCCCTGAAGTAAGAGTAGGTCTTCCCTGGTTTGGGACGATGGGGCAAGGGTGGAGCAAGGGGCATTTCAGGTAGAGCCAATAAAGCAAGCGAAACAGAAGCTTCAAAAGGCTTGCTAGTTTGGGCAGCCATGAGTAAGTTGGTATGGCTGGTTGGTGGGGGAGGGTGGAGTAGAAAATGACACCAGATTAGAATGGAGGGTAAATTGGGGTCATCTATTGTTAAGGATGTTGGGTGCTGTGCTAAGGGATTTGGTCATGGTCCTATGGTTCAGGGGAGACACTGCACATTTGGAGTGCAGTAGGGAAACGGCAATGTTGACAGTGGGCAAGGTTGGCAGTGAAGAAATGGTCTATTAAACTATTGCAAAGCCAAGGTGAGGGATAACAAGGGCCTAAGCTATAGCCACATAGGAAAAAGGGGGTTGAAAAGCTGGATTAATGATAGTTCAAAAGATGTCAGCAGTTGCTGTGAGGAGTGGATTTGACAAGAGGTTGACCAGGGAGTTTTTTTGGGGGAGGGCTATGAATGGAGATACCCAAGAATGAGAGAACTGTAAATAGTCAGATTAGAAGGTTTAGGAACAGGGTTAGGATTCAACTTTGAACATGTATTTGATATGGCTGGAGACACCAGGAGACAGCCTGGCCCAGAGCCCCCCCCCTAGGGCAGAGGATGTGAAAGGAGATAAGACAGATAATTAGAACCCTGGGAAGCATCAATCTCAAAGGACCCATTCCGAAAGAGTAGTCACACTGAACATGTCCCCTGTGGCTCCCAGTGGGCTGGATCTACAATTCAGGGCCTACCAAGAACACTTTTTTTTTTTTTTTTTAACAGAGATTTTTGTTACAGGGTGTGTGCACTCACCAAAGAGACAGAGAGACAGAAAGTGAGAAATCACCCCCAGGGGGTTGGCTATGCCACAGTCCCTTTTCCTCCACTCCTCTCAAAATTTTGGGCATACACACACACACACACACACACACACACACACACACACACCTAGTGCAAGTTCTAAGGTACTGGGTCTAGGACTCTAACTGTTGTAGACTACATGGGAGTCCAGCAACATAACCATTACGCCATCTGTTGGTCCCATGACAATTGTATTGAAGTGAAGAAGAAGACAGCAGCAAATGTCCCTTGGAAAACCTGCCATGGAATGTGACATTTGGGGAAGTCATCCAACCTTGGGGGTGGAAGGCACCCAAGTCCCTAAGTTATCAGCAGCTCCATATCATCATCAAAGTTTCTCTGCTGCCCTTGATTCTGTAACTTGAGTTCGACGTGGACCAGGTGACTTTCTCTCTTTGAATCTCAGTTTCCATATTTTCCAGGGTGATGGTCATGAGTAGATGGGTGCCTTTAAGGCCCTCCATTGCTGGCACTGCATGTTAACTCAGTTTCCTGGGGAGTTTGGCATCACCTGAGTGTCTCATTTCTTTCATAACCAGGCCTCTGCTTATCCCTAAGGGAGGCTGGAATGACACCACTCAAGACTGTGTTGGAGAGGCGGTCACTTATGGGTGATTCCTGGCCTGGTTGAAGGCCAATAAACAGAAAGGATGCATCTGTAGAATTAGA
Source organism: Tupaia belangeri chinensis (assembly GCF_000334495.1). NCBI lineage: Eukaryota > Metazoa > Chordata > Mammalia > Scandentia > Tupaiidae > Tupaia > Tupaia belangeri. Next base: position 3,584,428 of record NW_006159921.1, read on the forward strand.
AAATGAAGTTTAGCTTACCTGGGCTGGATTCCTGCTTTTGTTCATGTCAAACAAATAACCTGATGTTCCAATTTCCCTTCATTTTGATTTAACCCTTTTTCCTCTCAGCTTTGTCTTTGGTCATGGGCTTTCCTACCCTCATTCATTCTTTGGTTTATAATTTAACAGCAATAACAAGACACAAAACCAACTGGTATTAAGTTCAAAACCTTTCTGTCAGCTGAGAAAAAGAAGAATCTATGGTGTTTCCTCAACTAGCTCAACCATGCAGAACAAAGACCTGAGGAAGTGGCTGATGATGGCCACTGAATAGCAGGACATTCCGCCTTTGCCCTGACTCCAAGGGCCATTGCCCAGGCCTTGGAATTGGGGAGACAGAAGGAAAGCATGGTTGGTGGGCTCTTGCTCCTCCAGGAACTACACATAAGGAACATACTGGAACGTTTCAACACCTTGGTAAGTGGATACCTTGTGCCCATGTTGGCATGTGAGGTATGTGGAAAGACTCTCAGAGATGTCAGATGCCCTGACCAAGGTCCACAGCTAATAGTTGTAGAACCAGGATCCACACCCAGGCTGTTCTTATATCAAAGTCCATGGCATTTGGTTTTGTTTTCCTCTGTAATATCTAACTTCTCTCCCAAAAGCTAGGTTTTTGCTTCCAGGGCAAGTGACGCTTCAGTCTCAGTTCCCTTATCTGTAAAGTGATCAGAATTCCAGTCATGAGCTGTAGAGTTGGAAAGAGCTGATGGATGTGAAAGTGGATGTGGAAGTGCTATGTCCATTGTAAAGCCTTAGCCATGAGTAAGTCATTGCTTAATGTTATGGCTCTGTGGACAGGAAAAGTCAAGATGTGACTGTCCAGCAGATAAGATAATCTCTCCCATTTTAAAGGATTTCAGGTGGGGGAAAGGTGATTTGCCCACCCACTCCTGAAGAGTCTTCTCCCCCATGGACTTACTAGGGCTATCTAGTTTCTGGTGGGGAAAGTTTTACAGGGAGTGAACTCACTTTCACTGGGACAGTTTTTGATTTGCTGAAGGGGTGTATCTGGCAAGTCACATACACATGCAGACTGGAGGCTAGTGGGTTCACTAACCCAAGAGTCACTAACCTCAGAACTGAGAGAGCCACTTGGGGGTCCCCTACTTCTTGCTCTGTATTACACATTGGGCATATTTATAAGTTTTCCCTGGATCAGTACTTAGGAGGAGCTTGATCATTTGGAATGCTCAGAGCTCCAGATAGATCCTGGCCTATGCAAGGAAGGTGATCAATAAACATCTCTTTATTTTTTCAGTGTATTCACTCATTCTCTGTATATGGAGTATTCAGATGTGCCCCAAACCGTGCCAGCAACCGGGGGATACCATGTGAATCAAACAGGAGGTGACCATTTACTGGAAGAGAGACAGTCCACAAGTCACTACAAATTGCAGATACCAACCGCAAACCCTCACCTGTCCTACGTAGAAAAAGTGCAGAGAACTGAGAGACCATGGACTGGAGTGTGGGGGGCCTGCTCTGCTTCCTCTAAGACTGTGATCTGAAGGACAGGATAGTGTGAGCGGTGCTAGGGGCAGAGGAGGCGTCCCAGACTCGAGGTGTAGTATGTGCAAAGGCCCTGGAGCAGGGGAGATTGCCAAGAGGGAGGACCTGAGAGGAAAGCTGTGTGGGCTCAAACCCAAAGCCACGGTGACAGAGGGCCTCCGCCTGGTAAGGATTCTGGCCTTTATGTTCAGAGCAATAGAAAGCCATTGAGAAGTTTTGAGCAGGGGAGTGACAAGACCACATGTGTGTCTTAAGGTCACTTGGGCTATAGCGTGGAGAATGGATTGGAGCTGGGGTGAGCATGGAATCAGGGAGATTGGCTGGGATTACAGACTCCGGGAGCACGAAACCCCTCTGCCTCTCCCACCAGGCCAGTGCTAGTGCAGTTTGAATCTTGGCTCCGTCACCAACTAGCTGTTAGATCTTCGGTGAATCCCTCAGGCTTCCTGTGCCTTCGAGTTTCTGCGTTTGTAAACTGGGGAAGGACTGTTCTCTTTGCTTGACTAATTGATTTTTTCTTAATTGAATAAACTAAGCACTAGTCAGGAATCCTTTCCAACCCCAGCCTGTAAGGTGCCCAAACCAGCAACTGCAGGGCCCGTTTCCCTCAGCAGGTGTAGATTTTTACCTCTACCTTCCTTATTCTTGGTATACAGACTTACTGAGTGGTCCGCAGATGTGTGGCTGGCCTCTGGAGCTCGACCTCCACCACAGAGAAATAGCTGCTGGATCTCCCAGCACTGATGGCCCCAGCTACTCCCGCCTCTACCAACAGGAATGAGCTTTGTGAGCATCTGTCCTTCAGGCGGCTTCTCTGAGCTCTGATTTTCCTATCGGTGAAATCAGCCTACGTTCAGTGAGTCCTCCAGTTAATATTGGTTACGTGCTGATATGGGTCAGGCCCTGAGCTAGGCTCTGGAGATAAAAAGAAGACCTATGTTGGGGCTGGCAGGTGGCATAGTGGTTAGGGGCACTGGACTCCCACATGTTAAAACCATGGTTCAAGTCACAGACCTGGCAGCTTGCTCTCTCTCTGGTCCAATTAAAAAAATAAATGAATAAAGTTAAATAAAATAATTCTTAAAACAAACAAACAAACAAAACCCTATGTCCTGTTCTCAGGAGTTCTCACATCTCATTTTATGTAAAATTATGTGTGTGAAAGTGACACACATAAGTGACATATTCTTCCTGAACACTAGCACTGAACTTAAATGGAAAATGACTCTAGCTTTTCATTTTTGTGTCCTGGATATGCGTTACAGAGCCTGTAACAGTACCTACCACAAGGTCAATTTTTTTAAATAATTATTTTATTCAACTTCAGTTGTTTATTTTAATTTGACCAGAGAGGGACAGAGAGAGAAAGAGAGAGAGAAAATGAGAAAGCAAGCTGCCCGGTCTGGGACTCAAACCATAGTCAGTCATGTGAGAGTCCAGGTCATTAACCACTACACCACCTGCTGGCCCCAATCACAAGGTAGATTAAAGATAGTCCCTGACTCTTTACTACTCCTGGTACTGAGAGAGGATTGCTATTTTCCTTCCCCCTGAATCTAGGTTGATCTTAGAGACTTGCTTAACTGACAAACTAAAGTGGAAACAATGTTGTGGGACTTTGGAGGCTACCTCATTAGAAGCCTTGCAGCTTCTGTCTGAGTGGTGCCCTTGGAACACTGTATCTCATGAGCTACCACCTAAGTCCAACTGTCCAGGAAGCATCAGGCTGCAGGAAACCCCAGGCCACTTGCAGGGGCTGTGGCCAACATGCCAGCTGAGCTCCTCCATAACAGCCTGGTGCTAGAAGCCGTGTTGCATGTAGGTCCTCGAGTCTTCAGCGACATCATGTGTAAAAGAGACAAACTGCTCCGTGGAGCCCACCCCAAATTCCTGGCCCACAGAATCATGTGCATAATAAAATGGTTGAGAGTATTAATTTTAGGGTAGCTTGTTACGTACCAATAGATAACTAGAACAGTGCTAAAAATGTTCATCGAATGAATAAATAATTCCTTTTTTAGTCATGCTCTAGTGGTGTCCTGCCCTATTCAAGAACTCTCAGTGGCTCCCTACTGACTGAGAAGTTTAGTGGCCCTGGTTAGCATTCACGATTCTCTATAATTTGGCTTCAGCCTGTTTTACAGATATTATTGGTCATTCTCCTTGGCATGGATCCAGCCTATGCTAAAGTTTGTTTAGTTCCCAAACACACAAATACTTTCCAGCCCCGGGCTTTTACTGTGTTCTCCACCCAAATACCCCCTTCTTACCCCATCCTTACTTCAATGATTAACATGGAACTTATTCTTTGAGACTTTTTGGAAAATACTTTCTCTGGTGTCCCAGGGCACTGGTGAACCCACCTCTTTCTGGACCAGGTTGCTTTGAAGTTTTGTTTAACTCTTCTTTCATCACTTACTGTGTTCTTCATTTCTTAACTATTACTGCATTGTAAGCTTCTTGTGTGTGTGTGTGTGCATGTGGGTGTGTGTGTGTATGTGTGTTGGGGTGCGGTGTGTGTGTGTGTTGGAGGGGAGAGGCACCGGCACGTAACAGGATGTACAACTTGTGTGTGCTTGCGTGTGTATGGATGCGTGTGTGTGTATATGGTTTACCAGGCATGGACTCCTACAGAATGTGGGTTGAGACTTAATAGTGTAATACGCATTCTGTCTCCCAAGCTAGGTGTTCAAGTCCTTGAAAGAAAAGACTATTTGGGAGAAGCATGGGTTTGATGCCAGCTTGGACTGTAACTGCAACACTTATCGTGTGGTATTGGGCAAGATGCTCAAACTCTCTGAGCTTAGTTTCATCTGGAAACTAGTAACCCTAGATGAGCATGTGTGTAAGGAGCCTAGCGCGGTGTGGGGCACATTGGAAGCCAATAATAAATACCTGTTGAATAGGTACTACAGAATGGTTGATTGGTTTTGTTGACGATCAATTGTTATTTCAGCTTTGGGGAGAACTCCCTCCCACCAACAGACATTAAAACTAAATTAAAAAGAGCAAAGTAAAAGGAAGAAGGAAGAGGCACACCAGAGACCCTCAGCCAACTGCATGGATCTGTGTGATTGCCAAGACCTGCTTGCGGAGGTCTCGGGCTTCTCATGGGTAAACTGAGCAGTGGGCATAGGAATCTAAGCTCCCCTCCAGCTCTGACATTCCAAGAGCATTTAAAAAAAAAAAAAAAAAAAAAAAAAAAAAAAAAAAAGGATGAATCACCCCCTTGGAAATACTAATATGGGCTGGGCCCTCCCCCTGCTGTCCCTATCCAGCACAGCTAAGAGCTCTTAGTATGCAGTCAGCTTCCTCCTGCAGCTGCCACCAAACTTCAACCCCCTTTCCCAGGAGTCTCAGAAGCAAGACTGATAATGGACCCCTGGCCTTCTCCATCTCAGCAGGGAACGAGATCCTATTCCCAGACTCTGGGGGCCAGAAGGCCCTCCGCTGAGGGGGGGGGGTGTGCTGGCTTTCCCTGGACATTTGGCCTTGGTTTGCTTACGTGGGGTATGCCAGTGGGGGTGGGAATGAATGGGGTGAGGGACGCTGAAAAGGTGGAAGGAAGGAAAGAAAGGAAGAGTTGCAAACAGGTTGAGGACTGAATTTTTGCAATCTTGGCCAGAGGGGTGGGGTGGTGGAAACTTGCCATCTTTTCCAGGATTTGAAACAGGTGATGTGTATGTATCTGTACTAGTTATAAATCTCCTTTTGGGGGAGTCATGGTCCCCCAGCAGCTACATACACTCATAGACACAGGCTGTCAAAGATACTGAAGACACCTAGGTGCATTTTCCCAACAAGAGAGAGGCATGAGGGGACAGCAAAGGACAGTTTTCTTGCCTCTTGGCCCAGAGTGCGTGCTCCTGCTTTCCACGTGGAAACTATTATTACTATTATCAACGTTAATAATGGCGATGTAACCAGCTGTGCATTATTAGGTGAAATACCCCCGGGACCAGCATTGCCCATGTTCTCTTCTGGGACAGCCTGGGTTCTGCTGGGTCCTCTCTGCGCGCCTGGAGCAGTCCTCTGGTCTGTCTGTCCAGTGATCTGTCCACTGCCCATCACGTCTGCAGCTCGGGTCCCCCCAGCTCACACGGACTCCCGCTCTGAAAGCCGAGAGGCTCGCCGGCTGCGAGAGGGTTTTCCAAGTGGGCAGGGGTGGGGAGGAGGGGCGCAGGCGGGCGGGCTGGTGGAGGGAGGAGGGGGCGTCACGGAGGGGAAGACCTCGCATTGTAATCCAATGACATTGCCAACGTGGGGGTGGGGGCGCTGGCCTCGGCGCGCTCTCCGAGTTTTGGCTGCCCGCCCAGCTGGGAATAACTCTCTGCATAAATTCATAAGTGATGAATGGCTGATTTTAACGTTATTTGGGTATTTGTCAGAATTTAACAAATATACATGCGGACGGCGGTTCATAAACTTAAACATCTCAATATCCCCTTTCTTCTGGAAATAAATTACGTTTGTTTGCCCGGCTTGGAGTCTTAAGGTAGCCGACATTAGGAATATTTTAAAAGCCATCATCCATCGAGCATGTCTCCCAGGCGCCAGGAAGATTAAATGAAAGAATCATAAGATGGAGGTCTTTAACTTTTAATCCTTTTACAATGAAGCCTCAGATAGTCGCGGGGGCAGGGTGCCCTCTCTGGGGGGAATAATGCCGTTATTCCTCGGCTCTCAGTTAATGAATACCCTAACGTCTGTCCCACGGCTGACGGAGGCAGCGCCGGGGAGGGGGCTCAAAAAAAACGGGGAGGGGCAGGGGGTGGGGAGGCGCAGAGCAGAGCGACTTTGGAGTCGGAGATAAATAAAGAGAGCGCTCCGCAGTGTCAGGAAGCGGCCCACGTGGAGCCGCGCGGCTGGGCGCCACCGGGGACCCGGGCGCGGGGACGCACGGGAGAGTCCGGCGTCGGTGCCGAAGAGTCGGCTTTTTTAAGGGGTGGGCGATGTGCTGCACGCCCTTTTAAGGGGTCACACGTTCTCAGCCCCTAAGGAGTCCTAAAGCTCCAAGATCCGGATTCTCATTTCTCCGTCTCCCCTCCCCCCAGTGGGGTCACCTCCTTCCCAAAAGCAGATCCCAGAGTGGCGACTTTGACCCACGTTCGGACCCTCACAGACCGCCACCCTCGGAGTCCTCCCTAGGTGCTGGGGGGAGGGGACGTGCATGTCAACTCTCACAGCCACTCTCGGCAACCCCAGCTGAGGGCCTGGGATTTCGGGGCTCGGACCTGCAGGGTCCAGAGGCCCTGAGCATTGATTCCAGGGAATCGCCTCACCTCCTAGCACCGTAGCTTCCGGGAGTGTAAAGGGTTAACACGGGCTAGATATTGAGGTGGGGGTGCAAGGCGGGAGGGGTGGCGGGATCTGGGTGGGCGCGCTCTGATCTCCCTCCCCCCCCCATTCCTCGGGGGTCAAGTTTCAGCGGCACTCCGCCCCCAGGGTAGGTGTGAAAGACACGTGTCCCCATTGTGAAGGGCCTGTCAGGCCGGACAAAGCGGCCGCCCACCCTCCCCCCGCCCCTCGGCCCAGCCTGGGGTCAGCTCCAGGGGGCCAGCTGGGTGTCGAGGTCACTACAGGCCCGAGCTTTGGTGACACAGGGGGAAAGCTGGGAGACAGGGTGGAGGCCACGTGACGTTTAAGTGAGGGGTTGGAGAACAACCCCCTCCCACCATTAAGAAACTCAGTAGTCCACCTCCGTCATACCACCGGCGGGGAGTC
>NW_006159921.1:3591824-3593483 GCF_000334495.1 Tupaia belangeri chinensis
CCCCGCCTTCCCCCCATCAATCACCAACACACAGAGTCGCAGTGTGGAGCGCAGTCGGTTTTAGTGGTTTTCTTTAATCCTGCTCTGCACTTCTTTCTCATTTACTACACGGGATATTATAAAGAATAAATAGCAGATACTCTTAATTTACAATGATTAGTCATTCCATTTGTTCTCTATATTTACAATAACTGTAAAATAACATTGAACTCTATAGCTTCTTCGAGGTCCAAGGAAAACCAAAACACTTTCCGAAGAATGGAAAATAGCTTTTAAAAAGTCCTTCTACAAAAGTTCCCCCTTCTCTTTGTACTTTAAGAAAAAATAACTTTCCCCCCTGCTTCGCCATGCGAAGGGCACTGGAATATAAATAGCAGGTTAACATTATTAGCAACAACCAGAATAAGTCTCACTTTTCTCTGTACTTTTTTTTTTCTTTTTGCTTATTTTTTTTTAAAAATACAGTAGAAGCCGGTAACTTTTAACGTATAATACTGACCTTTTAATAAGTAAATTAAAACTGGGACCGTATATACACACACACATACATTCCTACACAGTTAAACAGTGCATTACATGAACCAGAAAGCTAGGTCTCTGTAGCAAAAAAAAAAAAAAAGTTCATTGAAAATCCTTGCTAAAGGTGGTGGAACTGGTTGGAGGCGGTGCAGGGGATCGATCAAGTGTCCGGGTGCGGGCAGGGGGCCCCCGAGTTCTAGCATGAGCACTTGCACTCGGAAATGATGGGGTACTGGATGGGAATCCAGCCGCAGCGCTGGCCCCCGCGCCGCTGACAGCGCCACCGCAACACCGTGAGGTGCACGGACTTGGACGGTTTGCATACCATGCCCTCGGGCACGGAGCACGAGCGCTTACTAAAGCAGCTGCCCACCTTCACGTAGCGCGGCCAGAAGCGGCTGCCCAGGTCGTTCCAGGCGTACAGCACCGGGCAGAAGGTCTGCGACCACAGCCACATCTGTAACTTCCTCCGCACCTTCTTGCTCAGGCGCTGCTTCTTGCCCTGGGCCAAGCCCTCAGAGAACTCCAGCCCTTTGATCTCGCTCGGCATGAAAAAGCCGCTGCCGCAGCAGCTGGTCCAGCTCCGCCAGGTCCTCCGCGCCCCCAGTCGCGCCTCCACCCCCGCCGGGCCGGTCCTCAGGGGGCGAGGTGGCCATGAAGCCCGGGTCGTAGTGGCCCCCGAGCAGCGAGCGCAGCAGCGTCTCGTTCAGATCCTTCTCCTTGGGGTCAAAGATAGGGTCCGGGTGTTCGATGAGGTCCACCAGGGGCAGGTTGTCGCTGGGAGCCGGACGGATGTGGAGATAGTGTTGCCCGCCGGCCGGTGCCGCCCGCAGCCCCAGGACCACCACCAGGGCGTAAAGAGTGACCCCCAGGCTGGGGCAGGGCTCCATGCCGCCGGCGCGCACCCCGGGCTGCTGCTTCGTCCCACGTCCCCAGAGCAGAGCACGCCGAGCCCGCGGCGCCGCCGCGCTCCCCCGTCTCTCCGGAGGCGGCTCACCAGAGGCTGGGCAGGCGCAGGGCCGGCAGCATGAGCCGCAGGGAGAGCCCTTCGCGCAGCGCCGGCTCCCACCGGGGCGGAAACAAGGCACACGAGTTGGCCGTAACTCCTCTTCCCGGTCTATTTGGGAAGGCGGCCGCGGC
>NW_006159921.1:3594309-3594641 GCF_000334495.1 Tupaia belangeri chinensis
GAGGACCCGGAGGGCCTGCAACTCTCATACCCTGGAACGTAGTCGCCTTCTCTCTCCTAGCCTTGGTCTAAGTCCCCTCCCCCAACACACACACACACACACACACACACACACACACACACACATACACACGCGCGCGCGCGCGCGCGCGCGCGCGCTGTGTACTCCTCCCCCTACGCCCCCCACCACGCACTATACTCTGGGGAAGTCCAATAGCCGCAGCATTGCGCAGCGTGATGTAATTCCTAGGAAGCCTCCAGTTCCTCTGCTCCCCGGGCCCACGAGGGGGGTCCTCCCTGCACCCTTCTCCTCCTCCTTCTCCGGGTCCTGTA
>NW_006159921.1:3594679-3610105 GCF_000334495.1 Tupaia belangeri chinensis
GGCTCCCCTTGCCCGCCAGGCTCCGCGGGACAGTCGCGCGGCTCCCTGGGGGCGGCGCGCCCTCTGCTGGCGAGCTGCAAGCCCTGCACCCGGAGGGAGCGGGCCTGCGAAGTGGATTTGTCTGCTGCCCACTCAGATCAGCTCAGTTTCTACCTCTGAACCCTGTTGTGTGTGTCTGTGTATCTTGAATGAGCCATTCTGGTTCTGGTCGTCCTCTTGAAAATTTCTTTCTCAAAATCCTTGGTGTTAATATACTTCCTGAGATCCTCATACCTGCTACACCTGCTTCTCTTGAATGGGTCTCAGTGGGATCAGAAACTAAAAAGATGAACTGGTAGTGGGGGGACCTGAGTCCTGTCTGGGGCCCACCCTGATAGAACTATGTTAACCTCGGACAAGTCACTTTGGTGGCACTGCATACCTCAGTTTCTGACTTAGTGACATGACTACGTTTCTCTTCCAGCACCATCGCCTGGTGATTCTAAATAAACTTGTGTGATACTTTCTCTTTCAGAAGCAGTTTGTCTTTGGTGGGAGATAGGTACTGAGATGACATCTCCAGCAACTTTTCCCTTCGATGAGGAACTGGATCTAAGCTTCAAAACCCAAACTCAGTTTTCTTTGTGGTGGATGAGATTGGAACCTGAATAAAGCTGGCGAAGAGAGGTTTGGAGTAGGTGACTCGACTCTTCACCAGTATTCCATGGAATGGGAGTTACGAGTGACAGCCCCAATGACTCCACTTTCTCTCCCCAAAGATATAGTTTTTCTTTCCAACTTGCCTACCCCATCCTCCAAAACTTTATCATTGAAGGAAGAAGACACACTGTTGCATAGCACAGGGAAGGATGGCCAGTTTCAGATGAAAACATTTTCCTCAACTTTAAAATCTGGACAATGTGGTCCAGCTGTGGTGGCACACAGGCAGCACTGCTGTTTGGGAGGCTGGAAGCTGGCTGGAAGGCCTGGATCTGTTCTCTGGAGAACCTGAACGTGCCAGGCATGATTGTGTACCTGTAATACTAGCTCCCTGGGGGGGCTGGTGTAGAAGGATCTCGACCCAGTGAGACCCTGACAATCTTTTAGTCTCTCTTTTTCCCATTCTCTCTCTCCTTTTCATAAAGGAAAAAAAAATTATAGACAACAATTAGACTATAAGGGGACCAACGGATGGTATAATGATTATGTCACAGGACTCCCATGTAGTTGACTGTGATTCGAGTTCCAGACCCAATGACTTAAAACACACGCCATGTATGTGTGTGTGTGTGTGTGTGTGTGTTCCCAAATCCTGAGAGGTGACTGGAGGAGAAGGGATTGCAGCAAGGTCATCCCTGGGGTGGTGATGGTGGTGGTGGTGGTGGTGGTTGTTTCTCTGCTTTCTGTCTCTCTCTGATGAGCACACATGCCCTAAAGCAAAAATCTCTCAAAAAAGAAAAAAAAAGGAAAAAGAATTAGACTATCAGGGCATTGCTCCAGAACAGATCCTTCTTTAATAATAGTGGAGATAAGAACAGTTCATTTGTTGTTTGAAATGAGGTGATTCCAAAATAAAGTGTGATTAGAATCTGCACATAGTAGGCCCTTAACCACAATCCTTTCTGATATGGTTTCCGGGGGCATGACACTTGATTATTTTCTTATGAAGATATAATGTTCCAGAACAATTTTATTACTGCTGTGAATTAACAGAATTTTTTTGTTTTAGATTTAATTTTTTCCCCCCCTGGGGCACAGGTACTCACTGGACACACACACACACACACACACACACGCACACACACACACAGAGAGAGAGAGAGAGAGAGAGAGAGAGAGAGAGAGTGAGAAATCACCCCAAGGGGAATGGCCACCCTGAAATCCCTTCTCCCTATTCTCCTCTTGGGATTTTGGACACACGTGCAAGTGTGCATGGTGTTCTTTGAGGCCACCAGGGGCGGGACTCAAACTGTGGAGTCAGCCACATGAGATCCAGCACCTTAAGCACCATACCACTTGCTGGCCCAACTGAAACACTTTAAGTGAAGAATTCAAAATCTAACTTCTAGCCCAGTTCTAAGGTGATGGGTTTAAAAGGTGACATTTTTACCGTGCTGTTTTCTTTTCCATTATGGACTATCTGTCCATTGACTGAAGACCATGGGAGAAAGGTGCAAAGAAGAGAACTCATAGATGACAGCTACTTTGCCAGATGTTTGTAGTCCACTTACAGGAGCTGTGACAAGCACATAAAGAAAATATTGAAAGGGGAGCTGATTCCATGACCTGGTGGTTAAGGAGCCAGCTCTCACATGGCTGATCACATGGTTCGAATCCTGACCCTGGTGGGTTGAAAACCATGCCAGTTGCGTACTTGCATGCTCCAAATCCTGACAGGGTGAAGAGATGGAGGAGAAGGGATTGTAGTGTGGCCGTGCCCTGTTGGGTGGTGTTTTCTACTCTCTGTTTCTTTCTCTCTCTGGAAAGCACATGCACCTTCTGAAATCGAAAATGAAAAAGAAAATAATAATAATAATAAAAGACCATAGGAAGGGACCAGCAGATGACAAAGTGGTTACATCACTGGACCCCCTTGTTGTTGACCACAGGTCAAGTCCCAGACCTGGTGACTTAAAACTCACACTGGGTGTGAATGCGTGCATGCCCAGGATCCCAAGAGGAGAATGGAGGAGAATGGAGGAGAGTGGATTGTGGCATGGCCATCCCCCTTGGTGGATGATTTTCTGTCTCTCTGTCCCTCGTGCCTCTCTGGTGAGCACACGTGCCTAGTGGCAAAAATCTCTCAAAAGAAAATAAAAAGGCATAGAAAAAGACTTATAAATTCCTGTAATTGTGTGGACCAGTGTTTCACCCCCCCCCTTTTTGAACCCATTTTGCTAAGTGTAACATTTTGCTCCATTTTGCTAAGTGTAACATTTCACACTCCTCTTTGATGTTGTTTGAAATTTTATAATACATTATGATAACCAAAAGAACTCAAAGCACTTATGATATTAGCTACATAGTTTTCACACCATCTTATCTTTCTTCACTGTGGAGTTCTGAAATGCTACACGCAGGGAGCCTGCAACCCTTACCCTACTCTGTGTCCCACTGGAGTAGCCCGTGCAGTTAGGTACTGAGTGAATCTGCGCGTGTTGGTGTCAAAGATGAAGCCCTCCTATCTTATTGTTAGAGCTGAGCTTTAGCTGAGCTTAATGAAGAAAAACGATACTCCATTGACCTAAGTAGGGAGAGTAGATTTAAGACATGCGATATTGAGTCTGCAAGAAGGGGGGAAGCATACTATATGAGCAGTAGCCAGAAGCTCTAGGAACAGGGCAGGGGGTGGTGGGTAGAGGCAGAAATGCTATAGGCAGAGAGGCATAACACAAAGATGACTTCAGACTATGTAGACTTAGGTGGGAATTCTGGCCGGCCACTCGGTAGCACTGTTACCTACTTAACACAGGCATCCTGACCCCTTCAGGCTTCCACTTTTTCATCTGTCAGATGGGATAATAACACCTCTCAGAACTGTGCTTTATAAAGGAGATAAAGAAAGCCTGCCATGGTCCTGGGGCAGCACAGGCAGTCAGCAGTGGTCTTTCAACAAGTGTGAGTACTTTGGAGAGCCCCACTGCCTTCCATTGGCCTGCATCTCAGATTTAAGCGAGAGAGAGTTGAAGGGGAGCAGATGTTGAAATCAACTCCAACGTTGGGTTTGCTTTCTGTCCACTCTGTGTGTGCAACTGAGCTGTATTTTATTATTTTGGATATTTTTATTTGCCATAGGGAATGTATGCTCACCGGAGAAAGCCAGAGAGACAGAGAAAGAGGGAGGAAAAGTGAAAAAGCACCCCCGGGGGGATGATGGCTGCACTGCAATCCCTTCTCCTTCATTCTCAGCTTGGGATTTTGTGCATGCTGCACGCACACCCGGCATGTTCCTCAAGCGGCAAAGTCTGGGACTCAGATTGTGTAGTTGGCCATTTGGGTACCAGCCACCCCAACCACCATACCACCAGCCTCCCTGAAGCTGAGCTATGTTTTGTGGCTACTAGCCTTAGGAAATTTTGGAGAGGTGGGTGGGAATTTCTTGGGAGACTCAATAGCTAACTAATTTCAATGCTTCTATGGCTTTGTTTAAGAGAGAGCTTGACAAGTTGGACAAAGAGAGTTGTATTTCTTCCAAAGGAAGCTGTGGAGTGGGAGATGGGCCAATGCATGGGTCCTCTCTGCTCAACTTTCTGGTCAGGCTCTCACCGTAGCGGGTGTTTTGGCTTTAGTGGAGATTGGTTGGGGACTTGGGCCTCTGGAGCTGACATAGAAAGAATCTTAGGAAAAATGACAGTGTCGTTCCCTTCTTGGCTATCTCCAGTCCAGGTGTCTTTCTTCTTATTATTTGCCCAGAAAAATACTCTGGACAAAGACAAGTGGAATCTTTCCTTCAAACAATTGCTCAGGCAATTACAGGTCAATGCAAGAGGAACCTAAGAATCCTGGACCCAGTGACTTAAAACTCACACCAGGCACGTTTGCGTGTGTGCCCCAAATCCTGAGAGAACAGAGGAGAAGGGATGGCAGAAGAGAAGCCATGAGGCTCGTCACCTTCCTCTCTGATTGCCAGCTGGGGAGAGTGGAGGTGGTGCTGAGGCCGGTGGGTGGTGGGCTCCATGGAGCCTTCCCGAGCTGGGGAACCCCTGGCCAGCTCAGGACTCACAGTGAGGCTGGAGAAACCCATTAAAAGGTTGTGTGTGTCCAACTGGTGATCTAGTTAGGAGGGTGAGGTCCTAACTAGTGTGGGAATGGGAAAGAGGCAAAAGGGGACCATGCGAAAGAAAGAGGGGAGAGAGGGAGGGAGATCACTCCGAAATCGGGGTTGCAGTGGGAAAGTGAGTAAATAAATGTGAAATGCATTTTCCAAAATAGAGGCAAAGTTTAAGACCAAAGGAGGGAAGGAGCTTCAGCTCCTTTTTTTCCAGTCCACACAGCCCCTTCCCTTCCTCAGTCTGGCTCTTGCTCTGCCTGCGGCCCCCTCCTCATCTGGCTCCACACCGGGGAAGGGGAGACGTCTTTGGAGCCCGGTGGCTCATTCATCTCCTGATAAACTGTTTATCTGAGTTTTAACGAGGGCGCCTCTCTCCAGCCCTGGAGACAGGAGCCTCTGCATGTTTAGCCTGCCCTGATGCGGGGGGCCTGGGGATGGGTGGGGGTGACGCCAGCAGGCATACCATCTCCCGTTTTCTTGCCACGCGGGTTGCCTCCATGCTTTGCCCTGAGTTTACACACACACACACACACACACACACACACTCACCTTGGTTCTGAGTTACTGACTTTGCTCCTATGTGGCCCAGTATTTCAAAAGGAAAATGAATGGCGAGTTACAGATTCAGTACTGGTGGTGGGGAAAAGGATTCTTTGGATGGATGGAGGGGCTGCTGTGTGAAGAGACAACTGTCACTAAGTTAATTGAAACGTAAGCTCGAAATAGTCTAGGACTTGCTTCCATTCCCACCGCACACCCGCCTCAGTGCACAGGCACACGGTGGTGCAGATACTGATGCATCACTGAAGGGTACACCACACCTGCCCCCACCTGGCACAGACAGCAGAAGTGACCGTGAACACACTAGGGTGCATGTGTACAAACACAAATGCATGCTCGGCACAAACACTCCCTATACGCCCTCCCCCAACACACACACACACACACACACACACACACACATTCTCTCTCTGTCCCTCTCAGTTTCCCTCCTGCCTCCGCCTTCCCTACCTGGACTGTGCAGCTTTCTGAAGGCAGTTCTCTCAAGCGACCCGCCACAGGGATTTACACACAACCCTCTTCCACCCACAAACACAGAACTCCCCATCTCAACCGAGGCTCGCCTTTCCCCACATCCTCTCACCCTGCTGCCCCAGCGAGATGTTTATGCAGATAATAAGGTCTAGTCACTCTTATCCACTCAGACTCGAGATAACAAGGAGACAGGAACTCACGGGAGAGAAGAATAAAGTGAAAAACGACCCGTTTCTGGTGGGCGGGGTGGTTTATGAATTCCAGCTATTGAGTCCACCTTTCCTCGTCTTCCATTTCCTTCCCAGCCTCTGCCTGTGTCTCATCACCATCTGAGTAGTGGCTAGCCAGGTCACCTACTGTCAACTGTCAGTCTTGGATTCATTCATCTATTTACCATGCAGGTACCCCAATGACAGACACACTGCTGGACAAGGAGGAAGGCAGAGTGACTCAGGATGCCCATGGCCATGAGGACGCATAGAAATGTCGGGGCAGGGAGTCTGAAGAGAAAACATGAAGACCATACTGAAAGCTCTGAAAATCTAAGAGGAGGTCACAGACTAAAGGGACGAGGAGGGGACACAGCTGGAAGATGTTTGGGCAGTGTGGAGGGACACATGTAGTCCACATCCAGGGTGTGAATTTGCAGTGCTAAGAGGGAGGCTTGACGGAAAAAGACTGGAATCCCAGGGGTCTTACACAATGGCCATTATAGGGTATTCAGTCATTTAAAATCTGATCTAGTTTTAGACTTAAGTTTAGACATACTTGAAATAAACTTTGGAAACCATGAGAATATGACGATTACAGGGAGGTCTTAAACATGTCCCTATTAAAAAGCAAAACTTGGGACCAGCAGTTAACGTAATGGCTATGTTGCTGGACTCCCACATAGTCGACTACTGTTCGCGTCCCGAATCTGGTGGCCCGGTGTGTGTGTGTGCATGCCCAAGATCCCAAGAGGAGAATGGAGGAAAAGGGATTGCGGCATGGCCATCCCCCCTGGGGGGGTGATTTCTCGCTTTCTGTCTCTCTGTCTGTCTCTGTCTGTCTGGCGAGCGCACACGCCCTATGACAAAACAAAAACAAAAACAAAAACAAAAAACAAAAAACAAAAAACTTCTTAAAAAAAAAAAGCAAAACTTGATTCTGAATTACATCCAGATTGAAATCTAGGCTATTTAGCCCTAGCACCCTGGGTTGTTTTTTTTTTTTTTTTTTTTTTATTTCTATGCAGGAATTATTTTATGTAGAGGACAAAAGTTCCTAGAAGTTCCTAAAAATATGTTTATAAGTCATTAATTATAATGACTCCCCCGTAAAGAATGTGAGAAGTGAGGAGGAGGGAGAAGTTCACTTTGTATTTTACACTGTTTTTCTGTAAATCTACTGGAAAAAAGAAAGAACAATATTTTTGTATTTAAGGGAAAAATCAATAAAGGTTTAAAATTAGTGTCTTAAAAAAATCTTATCTTAAAGTATCAGGTGTTATTAGTGAAGCTGGAAATGTGTTTAATGTTCTAAGGGTTGCAAAGATTTTAAAAGCCAGCACTAGGCCGTAGGACAGGCAAGTCTTGCTTTGTTTGTTTGTTTGCTATAGAGGCACGTGCTCTCCAGAGGGGAGGGGTTGTGAGAAATCACCCCAGAGGGGATGATCATGCTGCAACCCCTTCTTCATTCTCTGGAATTTTGGGCATGTATGGACATGCAGCTGGTGTGTTTATGAAGCCACTGAGTCCAAGACTCAAATCGTGGGGTTGGCCATGTAGAATCCAGCCACCTTAATCACCATGCCACTGGTTGGCCCCTGACTTGTAGTCTTAGATGATCTTTGTGTTGGGTTTAGTTAAATGGTTTAGTGCTCACCGATGATGGTAAAGTGAAGAAGAAGCACATTCAAGGAGCTTTTGTGTGTGGGGGTATGTGTGCATGTAAGTATATTTCATGATGTTTTCATCTCCCATCTCAGGCATCTATAGAGAAATCAAATTGCTTGCCAAATTAAGTGATATCCACATCAAAACCCACTGGACCAGGATATAAATCAAAACTAAAGTACACCAAAACCCAATAACTTGATAATGCGTGATCAAAACTCTAAGGTCTGGAATTAGTTTAGGTTGGAGGCTGGGGATGGAAAATAAGTCATCTAAGTTGTGGGTCTAGAGGACTGGGTCTCGAAAGAGTACAAAAGGACCTTACTCTCTTAGTTTCCAGTCTTGGGAATAAGAATACAAGTGTATGGGACCAGCAGTTAGCGTAATGGCTATGTCGCTGGACTCCCACGTAGTCGACCGCGGTCCGTGTCCCGGTGGCTTAAAACTCACGCTGGGCGCGTGTGTGTGCATGCCCAAGATCCCGAGAGGAGTACGGAGGAGAAGGGATTGCGGCGTGGCCATCCCCTCTGGGGGGTGATTTCTCGCTTTCTGTCTCTCTGTCTCTCTCTGTCTGTCTGGCGAGCGCACACGCTCTATAGCAAAAACTTCTCAAAAAAAAAAAAAAAAAAGAATATGAGTATAACCTGTCCTGTGAAAAGTCTTCCTGCCTTATACATCTGATCTTATCTGAATTTTACAGGAGTTCCTGGAGTGGGGGTAATCAGCTCCCCATTTTGTGAGGACATTGAGGCCCAGTATTCTTCGATTTGTGAATTATTTGTGGAGTCAGGGAGAGGCTTCTTAACTCAGAGCCCCTTAATGCATCTACTCTTTTGCTTTAAACCTGTATTTGTCTTTAGAAGTCATCAATACTAGGAGGCCAGAGAGGTTTACTAGTAGGCAGTAACTTTTGGCAGCCTGGTTAAGAAGCAGCGAGGACTCATTTCATTTCCCTCGCCTCTCCTGGTTCCTACCTCCCATAATGGAGCATGACTGTAGTAAAACAAGGCTTTTGATCAAGCTTCTACACATCATCTTAAGACAAACAATGTCTCTGGAACCCCCAACTGTTTTTATTTTTCTTATAGCTAAGGTTTCATCTTAGTGTCTTTACCCAACTTCATTTGAAAATACCCTCAATTAAGAGAAAAGAATCATTTTTCTTATTGTAATTCAGAAAACATACCTACAGAAAATGAAAGGGAAGCTTCAAAGTTATATAAACAACCCCCTTACATTTCTAAAAGGGGTTCCTACTTTTCCTCTAACCCATCAGGCATCTGCTACCTACCACAAAAATTTTCCTCTCTGTTCTTTGGCATAACAAATTAAGATCTTAAATAAATGTATTAGTTAAAATTTAAATAGATATAAAGAAACAGTGGGTAGTCCTTTACCATCATGGCTAGGGAGTAGGCTTATGTTTAACATAGGGTCTTTCAGGTATGAATCATGATTCAGAGGATTTTAGAAAAAAAAATTAGTTTTATAAATTGTGTATATATACGTTAAAAAAAAATTTTTTTTTTTTTTCACCCACGATAGAGAGAATGGTTAAAATTAAGACCAACATTTGGGCCTCTTAGTCTCCTCCCCACAACACGAATCTAGTACATTACAATTTCTGACAAATGTCTCTTTCCTCACACAAAGGATCAACCATGTTCATTAGTGAATGTAAAACTTGATTAAACACGCACAGATAATCCCTAAAATGCTGGGAGAAGGGGCCTTGAAGTGCCTGGAGGTGGCAGGGAGGTGATGGGCAAGCACTGAGGGAAAATTGCTGTTCCAACTTCATTTTCACTTTGCATTATTCCAAAAGTGAATTCCTGTAACCATTCAGCAAAACACATTGAGAAAAATGCAAAGTTGCTTTCTTACCTTCCCAAGCATTTGCGTCACCTCGGTGGGCCTTTAATATGTAACAAGAGACATCATCATGATCATGTCACAGGGGTTAGAAAATCCTGGCAGGTCACATTTTATAGAACCCTGCTTTTCTTTCAAGCCCTTGCTCAGGAGAGGCAGCTCCGTTTTAGACATTCCAACATTTTAAATGTTTATGGCTTAGGCTTCTCTGATGTTTACTTCGGGGCTAGTCCTATTGTTTCATCCCTGATTTAAATATGCTTCTAAATATTTTGACAGCAGAGCAAGTCTTGGTTCACTTGTCCTTTTCTTCTAGGGACTTCAAAACCATGATTGGTTAAGAGGAGGAGGTTTGGGGAAGCCTTTCACTGGTTGCTGGTAATTAATTCTCCATCCCACAGGTGTGGGATCTGAGGTGAAGTCCTTCTCTCTCACCAAAGTTACCTAAATTCACCACTGAGGAGTAAGACCCGCAGATGGTCCTGGCTGGCCTGAGACAAGCTAGCTTCCTGCTAACGTGCAGTGAAATGCTGTCTCATTTCTCCCCAAGTCTTAGCATTCCTGAAGGAGAAACACGCTGAAATAAATTGAGATAGAGAAAGAAAATGATTTTTTTTTTTGAGATGTTTTTGCTATAGGGTGTGTGCGCTTGCCAGACAGAGAGAGACAGAAAGCAAGAAATCACCCCCCAGGGGGGATGGCCACGCCTCAGTCCCTTCTCCTCCATTCTTCTCTCGGGATCTTGGGCACGCACGCACATGCGCCCAGCGTGAGTTTTAATCCACCGGGTCTGGGACGCGAACCGTGGTTGACTACATGGGAGTCCAGCGACATAGCCATCATGCTAACTGCTGGTCCCAAGAAAATGATTTTCAATCGTTCAAAATCCTCTAAGGCTTCTGCTGGTTAATCTCAAAATAAAGTTCGGACATTTGATGCCTGTTCCAGTCTGGCCGCAGTCTGCCTTTCCCCTGCCATCGCTTTCCACTCTCCTCTTTGCTGTCTGCCTTCTGTTCCACTTGCCCACACCTCCTTGGAGGTCTCTACGCAGAGCCTGCTCTTCCTCGCAGTTATATGTTCTGTCTTCTCTCTCTGCCTTTTGCAAAATCATTTGCAACCCTCTAGACCCTGCTTAAACAGCCCTTCTCCGCCCTTGATTCCTTCTGAGCAGGGTTATTTGCTCTCTCCTCTCAGATCCAATACCATCGTGTTTCTTCCTTGAACTCACCCATTACCACATTGCATTCTAGGCTGTTGTCTTTTATTTACTTATTTTTAAAACTTGCCAGAGGTACGTGCTCTTTTTCTAATTTAATTAAAAAATAATTATTCATTTATTTTTATCAATTTATTATTATTATTCTATTTGACCAGAGAGAGAGAATGAGAGAGAGAGAAAGCAAGCCGCTAGGTCTGGGACTCCAACTGCTGTTGGCCAAGTAGGTGTCTGGCACCTTAACCACTGTGCCACTTGCTGGCCCTGGTATATGCTCTTGCTAGAGTCAGAGAGATAGAAAGAGAGAAGGAGACAGCACCTCTAAGCAGGTGTGGTCATGCTGCAATCCCTTCTCCTCCATTTCTCTTTCTTTTGGGATTTTGGACATGTTTTTCAAGTCACCAGACCTAAGACTCCAACCATATGGAAAGCCATGTGGGATCCAGCTCCCCTTACTCACCAGGCCACTTGGTGGGCCCTGCTGTCTGTGTTGATTACTGGACAACAAGCTCTTCATGGGAGTTCTCCATGGTTCCCGTGCACAGCATTGGGTTTGGTATACATCAGAGCATAGCGAGGGAATACATTTCTGAACTCATTTAATTGTTTTCTATGACCATAATAAATACTCTTTGTGGGGGCCAGTAGGTGGTGTGGAGGTTAAGGCCTGGGATCCCACATAGCTGACTCCACAATTTGAGTGCTGGACTTGGTGGCTCGAAAATCATGCTGGACGTGTGTGTGCTTGCCCAAAATCCTGAGAGGAGAATGGAGGAGAAGGGATTGCAGCGTGGCCACCCCCTCTGAGTGGGGCGTGATTTCTCACTTTCTCTCTCTGTCTCTCTCTGGCAAGCACACCCACCCTATAGCGAAAACAAAAAAATAATCCTCATAGTGAGTGGAGGAAAATGATTATGGTGAAAACTACTATGCTTGTTTCTTAATAAACACACCAAATTCAGATAGCAATAGCTGGTCTTCTCTTATCAGTCAAATCCCTCACAAGTATCTGAAAAATAAAAAGATCAATCTGACCGAAATATATGCTTTACTATTTAATTAGTACACACCAATGACTTGCCCACGTTGAGCTGGGAGCAGCCTGGTTGTCGTAACAACACTCTCGACAGCTGGAATCTTCACAAATTAGCAGCTCTGTGTCTCGAAGTCGCTGATTTTGGCAGCAGAAGCAAGCCAGGACAGGGGAGCGGGTGAAGGATGGTTGGCTCTATCCCAGAAAGCTGCAGTTTGTGTGTGTGGGGGGGAATCATTGCATAATGCCAGCCCATCCTGGGGAGGTAGGAGCTGCTGTGACATGTCAGACTAAACTCAGCCCATGTCCGTGGAAAGAAGGTGGTGCAGTCTCCTTCCCCTTCCCCTTCCCGGACACCCCAGGACCCAGTCCCAGCTGGAACCAATTTCCTTCCTTCCCACCCCACTATTTCCAGCTGTCTTCTTGGAGAGTTGGATTCAGAAGCCATTTCCAAACAGACAGAAGAGAGGTAGTCTCTCTGAGAACGGCTCTCCTTGATGTCCAATGTCTCTGTGTAGCCAGAGAGCCTTGCACACCACCCAACATAGAGAACCTTTACAGGGGGTGACTAGATCAATGGCTAGGGTCACTGTCAACACCGACAGGGTGCAATTCCCTTGACATCCTTTAGGCACTCAGAGCTGTCACTCTGCAGTCACAGTCTTTCAGATAACCAGGTCAAAGGTGCGCCTTTGGGTATTCTTTTCCCAGCCTGAATGACGCGGCCCAATGCAAGAACTTCTCAGGGGCAGCTCCATGACACTCGGGTGCTGTCCACCTGGCACAAAGGGCAATGCTTTGAAGAAGAAATGGATTAAGGTATTGGATTACAGCTTCTGTAGCCAGGCTCAGGGCCTGAGCTGAATGTCCTCCCCCAAGTAGGGTGATTTGGCAGAGCAGTTCAGGCCTCCCTCCCTCCTTCTTTACTTTCCTCCACTCTCCATTGCTCTCTGGGTGGGGGAAGGGAGGGTAGAGGAGGACACCCACTCCACAAGACTTAGATCACCATTTTAGTGAAGGGTGAATAGGGCTACATTTCCTATCTTCTCCTTCTGCACACGTTCTGTCCTACCTTGCACAATGTGGAGAAGTGGGCAAGAATAGTCAGTGGGGGTGCTGGCAGGTGGCGTGGTGGTTAAGGGTGCTGGACTCCCACATGGCCGACTGTGGTTCAAGTCCTGGACCTGGTGGCTTGCTTTCTCACTTTGTCTCTCTCTCTTTAACTTTGTCCCTCTCTGGTCAAATTAAAATAAATAAATAAAGTGAAGTAAAATAATTCTTAAAAAAATAGTGAGTGGGTGCTGTGTGTGAGTGACAGCTGGATACAGGCAACAGTTCAACAAGAAAATTGATGTGAACCACTTTCCTCTCCTCTTCTTCCTTGTTGCCAATTACTGAGTTCTTGCTAAGTGCCTGGTTTAGTACATTACATTTGTTACCTTGTTTAGTGCTCCAACCTCTCAGTTAGTAAGTGAGGATATTAAAGCTCACAAAGGCCAAGCAACCTGACCAAGGTCACCCAAATAAGAAGTGGCATAGCTGAGGTTGAACTCACTACCAAAGCTTGTAGTCTGTTATAGGCTGCCTTTTTATTATATGATGGGATTTTGCTTTGGGTATTTCTCATACAATTAACAGCTATGAAGGGTGGTTGTGGGAGTGGGGAAAAATAAAAAAGGGGAATCCAGAGTGACGCACATAATAGTAATATATGGTAAGTGGATGCAAATATACTTGGTAAAGCTTATACACGAACAAGAATTATACACACCCACTTCGAGATGAGGGTTACCTCTGGGAAAGAGAGGGGAAGGTAATTAGTTGGTGCTTATATATACTTATAATGTATTATCTCTCTTTTTTTTTTTTTTTGGACAGGTTTTCGCTATAGGGCGCGTGCGCTCGCCAGACAGACAGAGAGAGACATAGAGACAGAAAGCGAGAAATCACCCCCCAGGGGGGATGGTCATGCCGCAATCCCTTCTCCTCCATTCTCCTCTCGGGATCTTGGGCACGCACGCACACACGCCTGGTGTGAGTTTTTTTTTAAGCCACCGGGTCCGGGACACGAACCGCGGTCGACTACGTGGGAGTCCAGCGACATAGCCATTACGCTAATTGCTGGTTCCCATGTATTATCTCTTTTTAAAGGAGAGATCAAAACAAATATGAAATAGGGCCACCCTATGGCCTAGTGGCTAGGAAGCCAGATCCCACATAGCCAACCTTGCAGTTCAAATCCCATAGGTGGCATCTTGAAAGACACATGGGGTACATGTGCATGTGTGCCCCAGATCCTGACAGATCGAGAAAAGGAGGAGAGATTGTGGTGTGACCATGTTCCCTTAGGGGGGAGTTACTTTCTCCCTCTCTCTCTCTCTGCCTCTGGCGAGCACACATGCCCTCTGGCAAATTACAATAAACAAAAAACATAAAATCTTTGTTTGTTTAAAACTACAATGAGACACTACTCATATTTACTAACTAGCTGTTAAGGGAGGAAAAAAAAAAGAAAAATGACAAGTGTAGGAAAGGATGTAGAGAAGTTGGGACCCTGTGTGCTACTGGTGGGAATGTAAAATTATGTATATGTAGGTGTTAAGGAAAACTGTAAAGTAGTTCTTCCAGAGACTGAAAAAAGAATTACCCATATGATCCAGCAATTTCATTTCTGGGCATTTACCCAAAAGCACTGAATGCAGGGCCTCAAACCGATATTTGACCTTTGGTCATGAAAGCATTAAGCACAACAGCTGAAAGGTGGAAAGAACGCCCATGTCTATCGACAGGTGAATGGGTAAACCAAATGCGGCAGGTACAGATAATGGAATATTATTTAGCTTTAATAGGAAAGGGAGTGCTGACATATGCTATAATGTGGGTGGATGAATCTTAAAGACATTATGTCAAGTAAAATAAGCCACTTTGGAGGTACCGGGAGCAGTCAACTTCCTAAGACAAAATAGAACGGTGGTTGCCCAGAGCTGGGGGAGGGGTGAATCTGGAGTTATTGCTTAATGGAGATGGACTCTCAGTTTAGGAGGATGAAAAGTTCTGGAGGTGGGTAGAGGTGATGGCTGCACAGCGATGGGAATGGACTGGACGTTTACATCGGCTAAAATAGTAAATTTCGTGTTATATATACTGTATCCTGTAGTCTTCAAAAACCTCATGGGAAGTGCATATTATAAAGAACCCAAGCATGGCTTTCAGAAAATATTTTTTTGGTACTAAAATAAATTTGTACTTTAATTCCATC
Organism: Tupaia belangeri chinensis; assembly: GCF_000334495.1. NCBI lineage: Eukaryota > Metazoa > Chordata > Mammalia > Scandentia > Tupaiidae > Tupaia > Tupaia belangeri. The sequence goes on from NW_006159921.1 coordinate 3,609,722, forward strand.
TTTTAATTATTGTATTTTACAATAATGAAAGAAGTCTTGGATGTCCTGTGGGGAGGAGTGGAACAGTTTTATAAACTATCCTCCTCGTCTGCCTTGTTCCCATGAGGGAAAGGCAGACAGACTGAAGGGAGGAAGCCCCCTCCTTCCCTTGGGACTCTCTTGCCACAGACTGGCCAGTAGGTAGGTGTGTGCAAAGCTCATTTCTCGATTCTCTCTTCTGTCCCTCGGCCAGCCACTGGATGCTTTTAGGCTCAGAGGAAGTTCATCTGAAAATAAAAGCGTTCCTTCAAGGGTCCATGGGGATTGAAAGACTCCCTTCCTGGTAGCCTCTGAGGCTGACGCATGACTCCAGCCAGCCCCCTGGGTATAGTAACAGCCCTGTCA
>NW_006159921.1:3610136-3611016 GCF_000334495.1 Tupaia belangeri chinensis
CACAGCAAATCTGCTGGACCTCAAAATACTAAATTAGCACCTGGCCCTTCGATAGGGCAACTTTGGTTTAAAGCTTAAGTGAAACCTTGACAGTCCTCCTGACTTGAGGGGCGGCCTCGGGCTAGCTCTCATAGGATGCTCTTTCTTCAGAGGAATGTGATGGTGTGTACAGTGTGGTATCTGCAAACAGTCAGCACCTACAACTGCAATTAGGGCCTTGCAATGGCGGTGTTAGCCACATTCAAAGTCTGAACAGGTCTCAGCCATGAAATTCATAATGAGATAAAAGTTCCATTCCAGGACCAACCATTTTAAATGGAATTTGGTGTTATCTTTTCTTTATTTACAAGGTTTTGGAAGTGGGGGATGGGAGTTTTGAAAATCCCACCTCACCCTGCACTCCTCCCCCCCAAGCTTCCAGGGATAAAAATGAGGGTTGGGATTACATTTCGAGGGAAGCAAGGCTATATTTAAATATGCTTTGGAAAGTGTGGCTCTGTATCTGAGGCAGCCCAGGGCGACAGCTTCATCCCGCCTGGCCCAGGACATTCCAAAGAATCATACTAAGACCTTGTGCTAATTGGTTCCAATTTATCAGTTCCAATTTCTCCCCTAGCAAGGCCAGGCTAAATGCTTGCTGCTTTTTGAGAGAATCAACATACACTGGATTTACTCCAGGAGCCAAAGAAGGATTCCACGTTTCGTCTCCATCCATGGTTTTCACTGTTGACTATGCTGTTTAATTCTCGAATGCCCTGTTTTTAACCAAAGCCTATCTGAAGTCATTATTCCATTAACTGTCTCTTGGTAGATTGCTCAGCAACTTTGGTTCATCTTATTTACACAAAAGCGGCTTTTTTTTTTTTTTTTTCAATATTAA
>NW_006159921.1:3611304-3628662 GCF_000334495.1 Tupaia belangeri chinensis
CAACTTGGGTTCATCTTATTTACAAAAAAGCGGTTTTTTTTTTTTTTTTTCAATATTAAGTGAGCGGAGAGAGCTGGGGGTGGGGGGAGGTGGTGGATTTATTTGTAATTACAGTAGGGTTCCTGCTCCCATCCCACCGTTCTGCCCATTCACAGGCTCTGGCCAGGGCTGGCGCCAAGATCTCCAAGTTGCCCTGTGTTTATGTCATTGAGACGAGGACAATATTTCAGTGTGGAGCCAAGCCACAGGGATCCACTCTATAAAACCCTCACTAAAAATAGACACTCCAACCCCTGCCCAGCCCCCCTCCCCGCCTCCATGACTCCCCCACTCCTGCCCCCAGAACTAACAGCACCCAGCTTCAATTCGCAGGGAGACAAGCGTGCCAAATCGGCCGAATCTCGAAGCTCTGGGGGCCCAGCTAGCTCTTTTCTTCCTGAGGAGTTTTAACCTAGAATAAAAGGCGTCAATTAGCAGCCTTTAGAGTTGACAGGGCAATTAAAGCTAAACTGCAAGACAGAAGGAGAGCTGGAATAAGAAGGAAAGGAGAAAAGAGAGAGAGAGAGAGAGAGAGAGAGAGAGAGAGAGAGAGAGAAGAGATTTTACATGTATTTTTGGTGACAGCTGCATTTTTGAGGAGGGAGAGCCTCTCAAACTACAACTGGCTGTTTGGATATATTTTCACTTGTGAAATGATATTTTCAGTGAACACTGATGCTCCTAGTTTATTGCATTTTTCACATTAGATCTAAGTTGTTTGGGAAAACTAAAACAAACACAAAGCAAAAAGGATCATGTCTTTACAAACTGTTCCCAACTGGCTGGGTCTTAACACATCCATTTCTTTGCAGGGTAAGTTACATGCAACATGAAATTGTGAGGGTGGATGGGTGGGTGGGTGAGGTGGCAGTGACAGCCCTAAATTTGAACTAGAGGTTTCCAGGGATTAGAACTGGTGACTTGGTCATGCCTTTACACACCCGTCAGTGTTCGGTTTGTTTCCTATAACAGGGCACCGAGTATGACTATCAAACTAAGGAGAAACAAAACTTTTTTTTGGTCTCCTCCTAGGTGACCTTCCCTTCCTTCACAGTCAGGCTTTGGTTTGGGACTTGAGAGAGCCCAAGACTGTAGTATGCAGATTGGAATTTATAACAAGAGCAGTATTGATTTTTGTGTCCAGAGGACTGGATTTAACAGCAGGCACTGTGCATGAGTCTGGATACAGAGAGGAATGTAACGTAGTGGAAGGGGAGGTCAGCATGGGGAGCCTAGAGCTTCATCCACCATCACAGCATCCGTTCCCACCCGACCTGTGCCTCTAGCCACGGAGGAAACAGAAACTCACTTCTCACTCTTGCTTTGCCAGACCTCAAATTTTAGTCTCCTGTCCTATGACTATAGTTCTTTTCTCTTTATCTTTTCTCATTTGTTAAGAAAACCATTTCTATGCCACTTATCCTGCTCCTGGCATTGTGTTAAAGGGTTTCCATGCACTGAATAAAAGGCAGGTGCCATTATTATGCCCATCTGATACAGGAGAAAACTGGGGCTGAGAGAAATTCAGTAACTTGGTCAAAGTCTTCTAGTCATGAAATGGTAGAGCTGGGACTGGAACCAGAACTAAGCCTAAAAGGCTATACTGTTAATCTTTGCAACATATTCTTTTTCTATAGACCTCCTGGGAATCTTCAAGAAACCTTTATTAATTTAAGATTAGTCTTCATGTGGATGGAGCTAATCTTTGAAGCCCTCAGTAGAGGAGGCTTGCTCATCTTAGGATACCAGTGGTAGACCATGTAAAGAAAAGTTTAACCATGCCTAAAATCAGCACCTTTGAGCTGAAAGGACCCAAGGGCAATGTTTGGTGGAGGGGCTATCGAATGAGGGTTCAGAGTTTATGGATTTCTGCTAAACTGTTCCGAGGAGCTTAATGTAGTTAGATATTTGAGACAATCTAGCTCAAGCCCTGCCATGTTGACAACTCAACAAGGTGAGAGGACAAAGGTCACACAGTCACGACAGGTGAAGTTAGAACAGGATTCTATCTCCGCCCGGGACAAGCTGTGCTAAAGAGTAGTATGTTCTGATGTTGGATTTATAGGTTCAATGGCACAGTTTGAATAAAGTTCCTCAAGGTAGAGACTGATTGTAGGGGATTTAATAGATATTTGGTGAGTGAATGTGTAAAAATAATTTAGGGGTTACAGGTAGGTAAACACTTGATGGGCTAATTACAGCCCAGTATTACTTGCACTCAGAGATATTGATTTTTGGCCCCAGTTCAATCTCTTAATCTCAATTGCTTAAGTCAAATAAAATCACCTTTTTGGTGTACACTGAGTTCTTCATTCTTTCAACATTCAGTAATATTTTATAGGGTGTCCAATATGGGCCAGACACTGTTCTAGGTTGTATGCATAACAGACTAACCATACACTTTCCTTCCCCACTAACCTGCCTTGTTAGAAACTAAAGTGCCTTATTGCTTTGGTGAGCCTTGGGTAGGAAAATCATTTTTTCAACTTAGAGGCAATGATTGCATCTAATGTTTTTTTTTCTTTAATTGTCTTCTGGTATGTCTAAATAAATGTTTCTTACCTTTAAAATATTAGAAATGAAAAAAATAAAGCATTTTTAAAAGATTAAAGATGCAGAAGATAAAAAGTAAAAACATGAAAGTCTTCCTATTCTTCCCTAGAGAAGCTAGCCTTAATGGCTTGGTGGTGTTTGTGTTTTTCCCATAGTAGGTATACATTATAATCACATAAACATAAAATCTCCTCATACATTCAAGTTGAGGGTCAGTCCTAGCGGGTGCAGGGCTGGGGTAGTTTAGGGAGTGAGGCCTCAGGATATCGTTAAGAACAGACATTTTAAAATGAAATTTTAATGATGTTCAGGAAAGAGGAGTCAAAGGCAGCACATCACAGCTTTCTTGCCCTATCTTCCTTGAAATCACTGGCCCAGGACAACCTAGGTTCTACTTGAGGCCCAAGGAATGTACATGAATCAAATTTTTTCTTTTATTCTTTTTCTTTGTTTTTATAAAAACAAGTGTTTGATCTTATTCATGTTATTTTGCAACTTGCTTTATTTAATAACATGGATATTTGTTCACCAGAGTGCAAACAGAATAGCTCATTCATTTTCATAGCTGCATGCTCTTCCACAGCATGAAAGAAATTATGCTTCCTTTTTGGCTATCGGACACATGTGTTTGCTAGAGAGAGAGACAGGAAAGAGAGAGAGAAAGTGAGATGGCTATGATGCAATCTCTTCTCCAGTCTCCTCTTGAGATCTTGGGCAAGCACACACACATGCCCGGTATGATTTTTCAAGTCTCTGTGTCTGGGGCTTGAATCATAGTGGGTCCAGTGGGAGTCTAGTGCCTTAGCCATGGTGTCACCTTCTGGCCCTGGAATTGTGATTTTTTTTTTTTTTTTTGAGAGGTTTTTGCTATAGGGCGTGTGCGCTTGCCAGAAAGACAGAGAGAGACAGAGAGACAGAAAGCAAGAAATCACCCCCCCAGGGGAGAATGGCCACGCTGCAATCCCTTCTCCTCCATTCTGCTCTTGGAATCTTGAACACGCACACACACGCACCTGGCATGAGTTTAAGCCACCGGGTCTGGCACTCGAACCTCGCCAACTACATGGGAGTCCAGCGACATAGCCATTGCGCTAACTGCTGGTCCCAATTTTTAAAAAAGAATTTCTCTAATAAAAATAAGGAGCATTTGAATTTTTCTTTTTTGTCATTTTTAATTAATTAATTGATTGATTTGCTATTATAACAAAGTTCAAAGCTGCAATTGGCACAATTCTGCTCACTTATATGATTTAAGATTAATTTTTTTTTGGAGAGGCTTTTGCTATAGGGTGCATGCACTCACCAGAAAGACAGAGAGAGACAGAGAGACAGAAAGCAAGAAATTGCCCCCCAGGGGGGATGGCCATGCTGCAATCCCTTCTTCTTCATTCTCCTCTTGGGATCTTGGGCACACACACACACACCTGGCATGAGTTTAAGGCACCGGGTCCGGGACTTGAACCGTGGTCAACTACATAGGAGACCAGTGACATAGCCATTACGCTAACTGCTGGTCCTGATTTAAGACGAATTTTCTAAAATTTATTTATTTCATTTGTTTGTGTGTGTGTGTGTGTGTGTGAGAGAGAGAGAGAGAGAGAGACAGAGAGAGAGAGTGAGAGAGAGAAAAAGAAAGCATTCTCAACAAGATCTCATGCTCAAGCCTTCTTAGCCAGCTAGAAGCACAGATGCCCTCCAGGTATAGGTGTATGTGGGGATTGAACCTAGATCTCCCTATGGCTTCAGGATTACAGAGCAGTATGCTACTGCTATGCTGCTGCAGTTGGACCGGGATGAATTCTAGGGAATGAATTGTTGAATCTAAGGGTTTGCATGTTTATATTTTTGGTATCTCCAATTTCCCTTAAAAAAAGTTTCAATTTACATACCAACTAATTTCCCTTACTACCCAATTATACTACTGTTACTCAAATTGGCACTCATTGCTATTTATTAGGCTTAAGTCCAGTTGACCAGTGGGATGAGATCAGTGATTGCTCTACTAGCAAGAAGTAAAGACAAATCAAAGCTGTCTTAAGAATTCAGTTTATGGGGAACTAGCAATTAGCATAATGGCTATGTCGCTGGACTCCCACGTAGTCGACCGCGGTTCACGTCCTGGACCTGGTGGCTTAAAACTCACGCTGGGCACGTGTGCGTGCGTGCCCAAGATCCCGAGAGGAGAATGGAGGAGAAGGGATTGTGGTGTGACCATCCCCCCTGGGGGGTGATTTCTCGCTTTCTGTCTCTATGTCTCTCTCTGTCTGTCTGGCGAGCGCACGCGCCCTATAGCGAAAAAACCTCTCCAAAAGAAAAAAGAAGAATTCAGTTTATGTGGGACCAGCAGATGGCATAATGATTACATCACTGAAGTCCCCCATAGTCTACCATGGTTCATATCCCAAACCTGATACCTTAAAACTCACTCCAGGTGCGTCTGCATACGTGCCTGAAATTCCAAGAGGAAAATGGAGGAAAAGGGATTGCGATGTGGCTCTTCCCCTGGGTGTGTGTGTCTGTGTGTGTGTGTGTGTGTGTGTGTGTGATTTCTCACTGTCTGTCTCTCTGGTGAGTGCAAGCACTCTGTGGTAAAAATTTCTCTTTAAAAAAAGAAAAATAGGGAACTAGTAGTTAGCGTAATGGCTGTGTCGCTGGATTCCCACGTAGTCGACCACGGTTCGTGTCCCGGACCCGGTGGCTTAGAACTCACGCCGGGCACGTGTGTGTGCGTGCCCAAGATCCCAAGAGGAGAATGGAGGGGAAGGGATTGTGGGGTGACCGTCCTCCCTGGGGGGTGAATTCTCTCTTTCTGTCTCTATGTCTCTCTCTGTCTGGCGAGTGCATGCGCCCTATAGCGAAAAAACCTCTCAAAAAAAAAAAAAAATTCAGCTTTTGTTAAATTTCCCTTGAACAATCAATCCCAGTTAAAGTAGAGCCGAGACGACAATGTGGGACATGGTGATTCGTTATCCTTAAGGAGAAGTTTCAAAAAAAGTGCCCAGGGTCCCTGACAGGTAGCCTGCTTTAGGAGAAAGAGCACTGGACTGAAGAGGAGGGGTTAGAAAACTGGCACCCCCTGATCTTTGCCATTTCCCCGCTACATCACTATCTAGAATTTCAGGAACCCCACTTCTCTAACCCGCTAAATAGGATTAAATCATACACTCTTAAAACTTCATAGGGTTGCAGTGAAGACAACATGCCCCAGTGTCCTAGTGTAGTACCAGAATTTTATGAAAGATATATGTCATTTTAATAATTGCAGATTTAGTAGGGAAGACTACTGCTTTGATACAGAGCACAATGTGGATGGTATTTATGTCTCCACTTGGTATTCAATGGCAACAGAAAGACACTCTGACATTGAAGTGCTTTGGAAGGAAGGCTCTTGGGTTGAGTTTCTAACTCACATTTTTTTGGGGGGGAGGGTCTTCAGATAAGCTTTTGAGACATTTGGTAAGTAGTAAGGAGGTCCTGGGGTGCTTTTGTAATTCTGTGAGGCAGCTGGAGATAGGTGTGTGATTTTCTAAGACCATGAGGGTAGTTTTTGTATCTGTTGGACTTGGTGTGTGGTAGAAGCTTAAGAAACATGGAGTGAGTGTGTGAATAATGCTCACATTTATAACCCAACAGCATGAGTGCTCTGTTTGACCCTGAGTTGGAGACCACATGCTGACGCCTTACGCTTCGCTCTGACTTAATAACATGATGCGTGTTACGCCTAGCACATGGCCTGGCTTATGGGAGGAACCCAGTGAGCGTCCTTTTGGCTCCTACCTTCTGTGGCCACACGCTATCTTCATGGCACAGTGCATGTTGATTCTCTCTTTCCCCATTTTTAACTTTTATTTTTTGGGCCTAGAAGATAAATACGTATCATTACTGCAGTCAGACAAAAATGTGTTCCAATATCGACCTTCCCACACTCTTTGTTTTATGACATTGGACTAAATGCTTAACCTAGCTCAGCCTCTATTTCCCCAGCTGGAGAGTAAAGATAATAACAACATCTCAGGAGTCTTGGGAGGTTTAAATGAAATGCTGGTGCCAGGTTCCAGCAGCTAACATTTTGGTATGTTTGTGTTATAGCTTACAAACTTGTGGAGCCATCTCTTTATTTTTATTTTTAAAAATTAACTTATTTTGAAAGTCTATTTATTTCCCTGAATGGAGGACAGCCCAACAGGGTCCTTATGCTGCCATGGACCTTCAGCCAGCCTAGTCACGGGCACATGCATATGTACCTGGTGTGCTCAGGGAAGTCTTCAGGCATAAACACAGGACCTTTCCAGTGTGGGTTCAGTTGTGTTACCACGGTGCCATCTCCCGGCCCTGTAACTTCGATTCCCTTTTTGTAAGCTGATATGAATTTGTATCTCAGAGACATGCGCTAGCTTCCCCACTGTCTCACCAGTAGAAGTGATGGAGCTACATTTCTGCTCCAGGCTCAATCTCTAAGGCTAATTCAACTGTTCTTTCCTGACTTGGCTTCTGTTCCAACTTCAGAGACCCACAGGCATTTGTCAAGTTCTGAAGTAAATGGAACACATCACCTGGGTTCTTAGAAGATCCATCCTTCTTGCTGACCGTAATCCTGCCCAGCTCTACCTGGATTATTTCCTCAGAACTCTAGGAAGCCCAGGGTGTAGGAAGGGTTTGGGTCCCTAAACTAACAGTTCTCAGGAGAGTGAGGGCTGATCCCTGAGTGAGCCTATCTTTTTGAAGTCTGTGGTGGGAGGTGATCTTGTAGGGGAGCAGGTCTCCAGGGAAGAGCGAGGTTAAAGAAAGTCAGACTGGGAATGACCTCCGAACACTGGCCTCTCCTTTCTGACCTCCATCCATCACTGCTCCTCTTTCCCGGTGTCTCCAGTCTCCTGGGGATGGCTGTCTCCTCCTTTCTTTTTTCTTTAGCATCAGGGAGGGTGACTCAAACACTGCCTAAGGGCACCAAAGGCATCCACAAATTGGTCCCAATCCCAGCTAATGAGGACGGCAACAGAGGAGACTCGCAGGCTGGGTCCTGTGGCTTTGGGCTGCCAGAGGAGGGGAAAGGGTGGCAACCAGCTAGGCCCGCCTCTGACCCCACACAGATCCAAGGCCCAAGGCCTCATGCCCTGGGCCCATGGACCAGGCTTTTCTAAAGTGTCTTCTGTTTCAAACCAGAAAACTAGCACATCTCTCTCCAACCTCCCTCTCTCCTTCCCATACGCATTTTTCCATTATAGATCATGCTGCTCTGGTGGTATAGAGGAAAGGGTAAGAGCACATCTTTCAGAACCCATATAGCTTCTCCACCTCATTGTGGGTCTCGGGATAAACCAATGACTTCTGTAAGCTGCAGTTTTACCTGTCAAATGGACATGGGTATATCTATTTTGGAGAGGAGTGAAGAGGAGAATTCAGACATGTGCATTGCCTGGAAACGAATCCTTCAAAGTGATGTCTTTTATTATTTTAAACAACCTGCTTTCTCTGATGCCACCCTGTCCCTCAATGTACACGTATTAGAGCATGCAACAACAGTATCGACGCACACCCCAGGTCCATTTTTCAACAACTTTCTTTCTTTTAAAATTGATCTTTATATGGCTTCTGGCAGCATGAGGATCCTGCCCTCTGAGGCCAAACTGCAACCTCAGCATCCCTGACTTAATGTCAGATTGGCTCCGTCCATTCCTTTGAATGACATGGGAGTGGGGGAGGGGAAATACTGGCCAAATAATGGCCAAGGGTCTTCTGTAGTCTTCCAAACTAACGCCTTTCCCCATCACAGCATAATCTCTTCTGATTCAAGGTGGTCTCCTAGGTTGATAAACTCAACTGACTTCCCCCCCCTGTTTTTTTCACACCCGGCTTGAAGTCGGAAATTATATTGGTAAGTCTCACTACGGTGGATGTTATTAATGTGCTTAATGGGCACTCAAGGCAGTTTAAAGATCTTAGCCTTTGCACTGTGCCTTTATCCCACCCTGGGGGTAAATAATGGAGATGCTAACACAGTCTGTAAAGGAAAGCAAGCCGAGGTGGCCTGCCTGCTTCACGGGGGCAGGATGCTTTGATGACCTGTCTGCAGGCGAGTGATGAAATCAGCTTCCCTCGTTTTTATACCCCTTTCAAAAGGCCAATTCTCCCAACACAATGCACATTTCCAAGTCATTTTTAATTTGGCATGAAAATGTCTTCTTTATCCCAGGCTAGAGCCAGTAGAGTTAATGGGAAACATGCATCTGGGCAGTCATGCTCTCCCAAGTGAGGAGGTGAGCAGAAGGGGCAGGAGCGTGGTGAGGTTTAAAGGTAAAGACGACAGAGATTTAACCCATCACGCGAGGACTGTAGGTTTTTAGAACTATCTGAGGCTCTCTTGAGTGCCATACGTTCCTTCTTCCCTTCCCTGCAGGTGAGGTATGGAGTGCTGTCTGCTAACTTCTTTTTGACAGTCTGTAGTCCTTTGTTCCAGACAATGAGGGGCATTTGCTTTGTGGCTATTTCCTCTTCTGCTGCAGACACCCTCTAGGCCTGACTCTGGCACGAGTGCTGAGACGTGGCGTTTGGCAGAAGGATTATGGGGGAGGTTTTGAGCATATCCAGCCCAAGCTTTTAGGGTTCCCCATGGCTTGTTCTCATTCTCATCTTTAGGCAGATTTTATTTTGTAAAGTTTATTTTATTTATTAGAGAGAGAAGGAGAGAAAGAGAAGGTAGGCACCCCTGATGAAGTCTTCACAGTCTATCCACTGCCAGTTTCAGTCAGCTTGGCTCTGGGCACGTGCATGCCCAGTGTGCTCAGGGAGATTCTGGGACATGAACTGAGGACCTATCCCATAAGGATTCTGTTGCATTACTGCTCTACCACTATTTGGTCCCACCTTGGATAGATTCTTGATGTGTGAATTAAAATTAAGCATGAAGTCAAATCCAAGACAAGGGGGTAGTGATCCTGATAGATACATTTACGTTGGTAATGACCACTTCTATCAATGTGTTGGTTCTCAGAGGAGAGTCCTCTGTTTAAGTTAATCTTAGTGTTAGGGTGGTCTCAAGATCTAGGCCTACTGTAGTTTGCATGTTGTTTTAAATTGCTCTTACAGGCTGACATGTGTAACCTGAGGAACCCTGGGGTCTGTGAATTCCTTAGGATTGTCTGTAAAAGACACGTGTACTCGTGACTTTCATCAGATTCTCAAAGGGATTTCAAAGGCTAAAAATAAAGCCATCAAATATCCTAATTAGGCTGGCCTCCTAGCCTCGTGGTTAAAGGGAGCCAGATGCCACATAGCCCACTGCGGTTCGAATCCCAGCACTGGTGGCTTGAAAAACATCCAGGCACCTGTGCTCGAGCGCCCCAAATTCCAATAGGATGGATAAACGAAGGAGAAGGGATTGTGCTGCACCCACGTCCTATTGAGGGGTACTCACCTCAACCCCTGATTCTCTTTGGTAAGTGCAAGCACCCTCTGTCAAAAAAAGAAAAACAGGGAACCAGCAGTTAGCGTAATGGCTGTGTTGCTGGACTCCCACGTAGTCGACCGCGGTTCGTGTCCCGGACCCGGTGGCTTAAAACTCACGCCGGGCGCGTGTGCGTGCGTGCCCAGGATCCCGAGAGGAGAATGGAGGAGAAGGGATTGCAGCATGACCATCCCCCCTGGGGGGTGATTTCTCGCTTTCTGTCTCTATGTCTCTCTCTGTCTGTCTGGCGAGCGCACGCGCCCTACAGTGAAAATCTCTCCAAAAAAAAAAAAAAAGAAAAACATCCTAATTGGTTTGAGAAAGTTTCACTTTACATGGGTTGTCCTAGTATAATTGTTTTCCCTGTAGACGATAAACTATGGTCGATACTCATTACTTGTGGGCTTCCTACTTGTGAATTCGCCATTGCTAAAATTTTTTTATAACCTCAGCATCAATACTTATGACACTTCCCTGGTCATTTACAGGCATGTGTAGAGTGGCAAGGAATTGAATTGCCCTGTATTGATGTTTCAGCTGAGTTTCGATCAGGTAACATTCTTTTTTGGAGATATTTTCGCTATAGGGAACGTGCATTCGCCAGACAGACAGAGAGAGACATAGAGACAGAAAGTGAGAAATCACCCCCCAGAGGGGATGGTCATGCTGCAATCCCTTCTCCTCCATTCTCCTCTCGGGATCTTGGGCACACATGCACATGTGCCCGGTGTGAGTTTTACGCCACCGGGTTCAGGACACGAACCGCGGTCAACTATGTGGGAGTCCAGCGACATAGCCATTACGCTAACTGCTGGTTCCTGATCAGGTAACATTCTTATCATTTTGTTTCAGCTCTCATATTCTAACAGTGTTTTTAACGTGACTTAGTTCCTTTTTTGTTTGTTTGTTTTGGATTTGTGTCATTTGTTAGTGATTTTGCTATTTAGCCCACACTACACCTCACCTCCACCAAACCTAGGCCAGTCCATGGCCTGGTAGTTAAGGTGACTGGATCCTATATGACCAATCATGTAGTTTGAGTCCTAGACCCAGTAGATTGAGAAATACGCCAGTGCATGTTGTATGTGTCCAAAATCTGGAAAGGTGGGGAAATGGAGGAGATAGGATTGTGGTGTGACCATGCCGCATAATGGGTGCTCTATTGCTCTCTTATAGCGAGTGCATATACCCGCTGTCAAAAATTAAAAATAAAAAAAAGAAAAGATTGCCCCCAAGTGCAGTGCTGAAGTGCTGTCTTAGCACAAGAAGGTTATGGTGCGTTTTGTATAAGCTGGAGTCTGCAAGCTGGAGACCCAAAGAAGCTGGTGATACTGTTCAATGTGAAACCAAAGGCCTGAGAATTCTGAGGGTTAATGGCATAAATCCAGGTCTGAATTTAAATTTAAAAAGCCCAGGAATGAGGAGTGCTCATGACTGAGGAGAGGAGAAGATGGAAGTCTCAACTCAAACAGGGAGAACAAATTCATCCATCCTGAGCCTTTTTAATTGTATTCAGGCCCTCAATGGATTGGACGAGGCCTACCACACTGATGAGCATCATCTTCCTTCCTCAGTCTACCTATTTAAATGCCGATCTCTACTGTGATCATTTCATAATGTATACATATATCGAAATCTGTCCTTCACAATAAATATACACTTTTATTGTCAAGTATCCTTTAATAATGCTACAAACAACTTATAAACAAACAAACAAATATTAATTTCTCTGGAAACACCTCACAGACACTCTTAGAAATAAAGCTTTATCAGCTACCTGGGCATCCCTTAACATAGTCAAGTTGACATCAAATTAACTATCAAAAGTTTACCCCGTGGGGCCAGCAGGTGGTGTGGTAGATAGGAGCTGAACTTCCACATGGTCCATTATAGTTCGAGTCCTGGACATGGCAGCTTGCTTTCTCACTTTTTCTTTCTCTTTGTCTCTCTCTGGTGAATGCGTGTACCTATTGCAAGTTTAAAAAAAATGGATACAATTAAATAAGTAAATATTTGAGAAAAAAAAGTTTACCCTTTGCTAATGCAGCACTTACACCATATCTTTAAACCATACCTAATCTCCAGATACAGACAATAACAAGGTCATAATCTTACCTAACGATACAACTGTCCTACATACAAACAAAAATACACTAATTCCTTTCTCAGACAAAGGCGTGAAATCTGTGAATGATGTTTATCTTTCTCCTGATGTCCTGTAACTCCAATACTACGATATTACTTACTGTCTGAGCCTGAAAGTGCAAGAACCAGGAATGCTGATGGCAGAGAACAGGAGAAGGTAGATGTCTCAGCTCAAGCAGAAATAGCAAACTCATCCTTCCTCAGCCTTTTTGTCCTATTCAGCCCTCAACAGATTAGACAGTGCCCACTCTTATCAAAAAGAACAATATTCTTCACTCAGTCTACTGACTCAAATGCATATTTCTTCCAGAAGCACCTTAACGGACACACCCCCAAATAATGTTTACCTGTTATATGGGCATTTCTTCACTGCATCAAGTTGATGCCTAAGATTAACCATCACTGTGTCCTTTCACAGAAGCACTCATGAAATGACATTATGGACTGACGGTATGATAGAAATGTGACCAGAGGCCCACAGAAACCTAGCCTTGTATTTCCTCTAGGTGCAGTGGTTCAGGAGTCCCTAATATAAAAACATAAAATGAGATGAGACCAGCAAATGACATAATGGTTACATCACTGGATGTATGGCTGACCACGGTTTGCATCCTAGAGCCAGCAGTTTGAAACTCATGCCGGCCGTGCATGTGTGTGCCCCAAATTCCTAGCAGAGAATGGAGGAGAAGGGATTTTGGTGTGGCTATCCCCCCGGAGGGGGACGATTTTTTGCTTTATGTCTCCCTGTGTCCCTCTCTCTCTCTGGCAAGTATACACATGTACCCGATAGCAAAAATCTCTCTTAAAAAGGAAAAAAGAAAAAAAAAAAAACCCATACAACTAGAATCAACTGTATTTGACCTTTGTTAAAATACATTGCTTTATAAGATAATGAGATTAAAGTCAAATTTTATTTTTATTTATTTATTTATTTATTTATTTATTTATTATTTTTTTGGGTTAACACCATTTTTTTTTGGGGGGGAGAGGTTTTTGCTATAGGGCGTGTGAACTTGCAAGAAAGACAGAGAGACAGAAAGTGCCCAGGGGGGATAGCCAGGCCACAGTCTCTTCTTCTCCATTCTCCTCTCAGGACCTTGGGCATGCACTTACCCGGGCCCAGAGTGAGTTTAAGCCACCCGGTCTGGGACTTGAACCGTGGTCGACTACATGGGAGTCCAGCAACATAGCCATTATGCTAACTGCTGGTCCCAGCACTGGTTTTCATCTCTAGGGAGAGAATGATGCACTTGGGGTTCTCTTCCTCTTTGCCTTGAGTTGAGGAGTAGGCTGTCTTGTGAAAGGCAACTCTAGATGACAGACAGTTGCAGACACCTTGCTATGTCTGAGACAGACTATCCTCTTCTTTTGACTACAGTGGGATAGGCTCCTTCTCTAGGGCCTTTTAGGGCTGCTAGTCATTGCATATCATGGTGAACTCCATCCCCTCCCTTCTCTACCACTGCCTCCTTTCATGGACCATTCCTCAATCTGGAGAAGTTTTCTCTCCCAAGGAATCCAACAAACAGGCCTACCATCCAGATAGCATCCTGATCTGTTTTTCAGGTACACCATAAACTCTAGTGGGGAGCATCTACATGAGTCAGTAAAGAAATAGGAGGACAAAGATGTTGGAGTTACCATGTATAGAGTACCCATAAACAGCTGGGCATCGTACCATGGAGTTCAATAAAGTATCTGATTTCACATAACACTTTTGCTAGTTAGAAATTGCTATGTCCATTTAAAAACAGATATGGAAACTGAAGCTAAGAGATGTAAGCTATTTGCACAAAGACACTTAGTAAGTGACAGTGTGAACAACTCAAGCTGAAGATTTTCTTACTCCCAATCCCATCGTTCTCAGTTTTCTGTGGTGTTTTCCAATAAAGTCTGCTTTTTGGGGGCTTGAAATGGGGGTTACTTTCAGAGTCACATGATTTCTGATTCCCTTGGGAACTTTGAGAAAGAAAGCCAGTTGTATCGTGTAATGGAAACTCCAAGAGAGAAAGTAATTTCTCAAGAACCTGGATTCCAGTGGCCCATGTGCAGACTCTCCCGATAGGAGCAGTTGTGGACCTCCAAATTAGTTATTCCCCCCTTGTCTGCGGAAGGCCATCCTCTTAGCTTTGCTTGCTTTTTGCTGCTTTCGAGCACCCCTTTTCAGAACAGGAGCTCAGTTGCAACACTCTCTTTTGCTTGGCCCCAGGACAACTTTTCCACTGTCACCGCCCTGTAGCCTCAGCTGGCACAGAAATTCCAAAATAAATGAACGTGTTGTAAATCGGGAGAAAATATTGTGTCCTTGCGGTGTTGATGTTGATTGCAGCTCGGCAGCTCAGGCAGCAATGACCACAGCTCAAGCTGCATATTTCTTTACCCAAACACGCAGAGGGCCTTGGCCAGGCCAGGAGTCTGCAGACGCCTCCATTCAGTATGCACTTTAGCTTCTTAAAGGTGCGCTGGGATTGACAAAGTGCCGTTGATCTGCAGACCCCAGCCAGGCCAGAGACTGGGCCTGTCAAAGCCAGGCTGAGACAAGACGCACCAGTCTGCCCGATGTGAAACATTTGGGAACAGAGGCCTGACGATCACACTTTGGCAGGAGGTAGCCCCCTGGAGCAGCGTGCTGCTGGCCTCGGGAATGGCCTTCGGGCCCGAGTATGATTGGAGCTGGCGTAACACAGCCTGTTGCTCACTGAGGCCCTCAGTGTGGTGAGAGGCTTCTTGGGTGAGGGTGGAGCTGAATTCGCTTGTTGGAATCTGGCTGGAGGCTCTGAAGGGTCTTGAAAACTTGACCACCCAGCGTCATTTTGGTAGGCACACAAATAAGAGAGAAACTAAATCTTTGAAGAGGTGCACAGGAGGGTAGAGGAAGAAACTGATTTGTCATAACGATTTTTTTTCTCCCCAGCCCAGAGATTGGTCCTGAATTTTCCAGTTGCAATGGAGATTCTTCGACAGGTCATTTTCCCAGAGTGTTTTGCAGAAGACCTCTGTTGTTTTTTTCTGTTCTGCTTCCAGACATTGCTCCTACCCCCTGAACATGTGACTTAGTCATTCAGCCAGTCACAGTCTTTCATGCCCATGGATACAAAGCTAGCACATGGTCTTTATCGACCAATCAGAGAACTGCGTTCCATAGGCAGGAATGAATATTTGATCCTAAGTGGATCTATCAGGATCCTTCCTTGGGATTTTTTATTTTTCTTCTTCTTTTTGGGGCTTTGGATTTGGAGAAGGTGGCTTGCCTTAAAAGGCAAGAGAGCCAGGATAGGAATTAGGAAGGGGAGGTGGCCATCTTTACTATTTTAGGAAGACCCATTACACAGTAGGGGAGAAAGAAACAGCACACAGAAAAAGCATTTGCACCAAGGGGCAGGGAAAGTGAGATGGCCCTCAGGATCACCCCTGAATCCCTGGATTCAGGTATGCTTGGAGCCAGGCTCATCCTTTGACTTCCTGGTTAAATGGGCCAATATCATCCCCTTGTTCTTTCTTTTTCAGTCCTAAACTACTTTGTTACTCAAGAGAAATCTCTAAAACAAAGATATCTTTTATTTTTATCATAAAACTACCTTTCTTAGGGGGAGAAGACAGGAACTACAAAAGGAATTACGGACAGTCATTATGTAAAAGCCATGAGTGATGAAACTCTGTGGTCCCTCTATTAGTTTATTCAACATACCTATAAGGGAACTTTAAAAAGTTTGTGGAGGGGCCAGCAGGTGGCATGGTGGTTAAGGTGCTAGAACCTCATATGGCTGACTGTGGTTCAAGTTGCTCACCTTGTGACTGGAAAATCATGCTGAGCACATGTTCACGTGTGCCTAACATCCTGAGAAAAAAATGGAGGAGAAGGTATTGTGGCATGGCCATCCCCATAAGGGAATGATTTCTCACTTTCCCTCTCTCTGTCTCTCTCCAGTGAGTACACATGCCCTATGGCAAAAATCTAAAAAAAAAAAAAAAAGAAAAAATATCTCATGGAAAGATAGAATAAAAGCACAAATTTATTTTGGTGCAAAACATTTCAAAATCCATTTTTTTTTTTTTGGTAATATAAATTTTCCTTGTACTTTTGAAGATCCCACATATTATATGCCCACTGTGTGCCAGGCCTGTGCCAGGTAGGAGGAGGGAGGGAACTGGGGGAAGGTGAGAGGAAGGCAACCAAAGGGAACAAGAGACAAAACATTTGGGGCTGGCAAGTGGCATGGTGGTTAAAGGCACTGGACTCCCACATGGCTGACCACGGTTCAAGTCTCAGACCTGGTGGTTTGCTTTCTCACTTCCTCTCTCTTTCTCTGTCTCTCTCTGATCAAACTGGAAAATAATAATGATAATAATAATAAATAAAAGTTAAATAAAATAATTGTTTAAAAAAGAGACAAAACATTTAAGGGACACAAAAATGGAAAATTATCTGTTGATGGCAATGTGTATGATAATATCTTCAACTGGACTAATATACAGTGAATTCAAGATGGGGAAATTCATTTTGCATGCTAAAATGATATACAGTGATTGAATGCTTAAAAAACGTATCAAAAAATGAATACGGTAACACATCTTCCCTCAAGGAGTTTCACAAACTAGCTGGAAAAACAGACAAATAGGCAATGTTAACACATCCTGATATATTACAGGGCTGGGACTGGTGTGTAATGCTACGATGGGAGACTGGAGGGAGGACTTCGTGGGAACACGGAAGAAATCAGCTAAACCAGAACTGAAGAGGGATCAGAGACCTGAAGAGAAGGCAGCACCTAAACTGAATCCCAGGGCAAGAATCCCTGGAGCTGGGAGTGGATGCAGCTGGACGTTCAGCAGCTCACCACCGCAAGCACCTTCATATCCATTATTTCTGGGCATAATGTGGGATGCTGGAGAAGAGATGCTTTAGGCCCTCTTGAAGACAAAAATCTCCAGCAGGTTAGTAAAGAAAGAAAAGAAAAACATATAGCTATGGAATTAAATTCAGTGACCAAGTATCATCATTTTTTTTACCATGTCTGGTGAGTTCTGAAATGGCTAAATGGCCAAATTCCAGGCAGTAATAACCCAGGGTTATTGTGGGGTAAAGATGGGGAGCTACATGGTTATATGAGAGTGGAAATGAGTATAGAGAGGGTTTTTTCCCCCCTTTCTAAATAGTAACTTTTTTGTTTATTTTT
>NW_006159921.1:3628678-3660578 GCF_000334495.1 Tupaia belangeri chinensis
AGCGGGTGGTATGGTGGTTAGAGCACTGCACTGCCACAAGGCTGACCGTGGTTTGAGTCCTGAACCTGGTGGCTTGTTTTCTCTCTCTGTCTCTCTGTCTCTCTGTAGTGAGCACATGTGCCCTATAGCAAAATTAAAAATAAATAAATAATTAAAAAGTAATTACAGTTAACATTTTTATTTAGCTTATGTTTATTTCCTTCATTACAGATAGCATGTGCACATGCGAGAGAGAGAGAGAGAGAGAGAGAGGAAAGAGGGAGAGAGAAGTGCCCTTGATAAGGCCTCGTCATGCTGAAATTCCCTTTTTTTAAGCCTTTTAGCTAGTCAGGATCTTGGGTGCCTGTGTGTGTGTATCCATGTGTCATCAGGACAGTTCGGGATCTAAACCTGCAGTCTGCCATGTGGCTTCCAGCAGTGGAGTTTAGTTCACTACTGACTGCTTCACCAGGCTGGATTTGTCTTTCTTTTCTTCTTCTTTTATTTTTTATTTTGCCAAAGGGCATGTGCTCTTAGTAGGGAAAAGGGGGAGAGAACTCTCCATTGAGAATAGTCCCTTCTCCACTTTCTTCTCCTCTCAAGATTTTGGGCATGTGCACACATGTACCTGGCCTGTTTTTCAAGCTGCTGGGTCTGGGACTTCGATTGTGCAGTTGGTCATGTGGAAACTAGCTATCTTAACCAACACACCACTGACCGGCCCCAATTTTTTTTTTTAATTGGGAAAAATAAAAAGCAAATCACTCAAAATACTATCACCCAGAGATTTCAATTACTAACATTTTGGTAAGCTTCCACCTGGGCATTTTTCTAAGGATTTATTTATGTAAGTTATATACATGTGGAACTATATGACTATAGTTTTATAAGAATGGGATCATATATATGCACCCAGGGGTCTCCAAAAAGTTCATGAAAAATGCCTCCTGTGAAAAGAAACTATGTAGAATTCAAATATTTTTGAACCAAAATAAAGTTGTAATTTAATTTAATTTTTTAAATTTAAAAATTAATTGTTGGGAGTGCTTTCTCTCTGTCTCATTCATGGAGGAAATAATTAAATGAAATAAAAAAAGAAAAAAAATGATTCATGTCACCCACATCAATTTTGCTCTGAGCCCAAGCTCCCTGGGTGGAAATGTTTCAGAATCCCATGCACTACTTTAATGATTATCTTTTTTTTTCTCTTTTGCAATCATATATCAATAAATTCATATTTGCTAAATGTTCATATAATGTAACCTGCTTTATCTGCTGTACAACATTTTACACTTAGCCAGCTATCCCCTTGGATAAATTTCTAGAAGTAGAATCATGGTCAAAGTTTTCTGTGGTTTACATGCTGACAGATAGTACCCAGACAGCTCTCAAGAAAGATTGTATCGATTCAGTCACTCTTTTTAACCATGAGAAAACACATTTTATTATGTTCATGCTTGACTTGGGAGTTTTTTCAACTTTAACTTTTTTTATTTTTTATTTTTAGGAAACCTGCATTTAAAAGGAATCCATCTGGTCAGTGCTCATAAGAGTCACTTGAATGGTGGTCCCAGTAGACATTGGTGTTCAAAGGGTAGGTAAGGGATAGAGTATTTTTGCAGAGAGGATTCTGCAATAGATTCTGAGGATGCAAAGGTGAATAGTAGCTAATCCTCGGCCTGGAACTCTTGCTCTGGGATTGGGGCTGGAGGGGATTAAGAAGGACACCAGTACAGAACTCATGATGACACATGACTGGGTGCTGAGGGGGCTGTGACTGATGGCCAACCAAGAGCTGTGGATATGCACAGGAGGTCCAGATGTTCCTGACAGGAGAGGATCTTCCCAGGCCCAGCACAGTTCACCTGCTCTGCTTCTTCTTCTTCCCTCACACACTAGCTGTTCCTATGGGCTGTCATCTTTGCTGTCTTTTTGCTCTTTCCAATGGGGGTTTTAAAATATTTATGAGCATGCATCTTATAAGTAAAGTAATTTTGGTAAGGCACTTGCTGTGTACAAATATACAGTATTTGTATATTTACTTATGTATCTATATGTATAAATAAAAGCTGCCGTGCAAATGTTTTGCCATTACAACATATATTAAGAAGCAGTTTTTTTTGGAGAGACTTTAGCTATAGGGCACATGTGCTCACCAGACAGACAGAGAGAGACAGAGAGACAGAAAGTGAGAAATCACCCCCTGGGGGGATGGCCACGCCGTAATCCCTTCTCCTCCATTCTCCTCTCGGGATCTTGGGCACCCACACACTCACGCCCGGCATGAGTTTTAAGCCACCGGGTCCGGGACATGAACCATGGTCGACTACATGGGAGTCCAGCGACATAGCCATTATGCTAACTGCTGGTCCAGAAGCAGAGATGTTAAAATGATAAGATAAAAACAAAATAACATTTTAAGTGTCTTGTTAACTGTACTAGCTAAATACATATTAGTGTATATGTTATTGAGTGAAGGTTAATTGTAAATGAAGGTGGATTTCTAACCAATCATTTTCAAATACCGTTCTTAAAAATGTGTGTGTGTGTGTGTGTGTTTTCTTTGAAAATTTTCTTGCCATATTTGATGAAGTAGTTGGTGGAGAGCCGACTAGAAAAGGAAAAGCAGGATTGTCATTTCCCATTTCTTATCGTCTCTTGTACTGGCATGATTAGCATGTCCTCCATTCACACCTGCTTTTCAAGACTTTTTTAAAGAGCTTTTTGCCCAAATTGTGAAGAGAATTTAGTGAAAATTGGGTATTTAAAAACATGAATGGACTCAACTGGACACACGTAAACTGTAATGTAGACTCTCGGGCAGACTGGGGAGAGGTCACTGCTGTCTGTGTGAAGTCCTGCTCAGCCCTCGGTGCACACTGCATGCTTCTGATGTATGGGCCAAGGGAGACTGCCAGTGTCGATCTAGAACATTAAGTAAAGCTTAATTAATTTATTCTTGAGAAAATTAAAATGCATTGAAATGCTAGTATGTTTTTTAGTCCTGAGGACTGCTGTGTACATACTCTGCAATGTTAAAACCAACTTTGAGGGGCCAACAGGTAGCTGGACTAATGGTTATGTCGCTGGACTCTGTGTGGTTGATGGACTTCCATGTGGTCAACTGCCATTGGAGTCCCCGACTCAGTGACTTAAAACTCATGCTAGGTATGTGTGCATGTGTGGCCAAAATCTTGAGAGGAAAATGCAGGAGAAGGGATTGTAGTGTAGCCATTCCCTTTGGGGGAGGGGGGTGATTTCTTGCTTTCTGTCTCTCTGTCTCTTCAGTGAGCACATATGCCCTATAGTAAAAATCTCTCTCTTAAAAAAAAAAGCAACTTTGGGTACTGATTATTGATATCAAGGTGAAGTAGAATAGAGGTGGTCACAAATTCTTCACTCACCTTCGCATTGAGTAGTGGAATCTCACTGCCCATGCCTTGAATCTGACATAGTCTAAGTGACTTGGTTGGCAGAAAGAATGGGGATAGAAGTGACATTTTGGGATTTCAAAAGCAAGGATCATATGATGCCTTGATGCTTTGGACTGGATCTCTTGGGACACTTTCTCTGGACCTCTCAGGACACTTTCTCTGGAAGCCCTAAGAAGTTTAATTACCCTGAGACTTCCATACAGAGTCTAGCCTTCTGGCAACTCCATCAGAGGTGTTAGGAGTGAAGCTGTCTTCTGTCCATCTGCCAGTTGATTATCATTGAATAACCTTTGTTGACAAGACACAGAACAGAAAAATCAATCACCTGTCTCCCACCCAAATTCCTGACCCATAAACACATAAGACATAATAAAATGGTGTTGCTTTAAGAAATCACACTTTTGAGGCTATTGTTTGTGAAGCAATAGAGAACCTGAATATGTGAATTCACCCTTTCAGCTAGGTACACATGTAGTGTCTTAACCTTTAGGGGTGGACTTCCTTCCTAGCCCCATTTTTTTTTTTTTATCTCTGAGTGTACTTGCAATAGTGTTTACAGATTATGATTGCCACTATGCAGGAGAAGGCATCACCAGTAAAACTCCAGATCTTTTCCAACCCACTGGGTGATGTGACCATTTATGGTCTTCCATAGGTAAGGCTGGATCTGATCTGTAGACCCTTCTCTGAATTCAGTTCTGTCTGAAGGCTCTCAGTCCCAGGGCTGCTTTATCTCCTCGTCTATGTGCATGTGGGTAGGTTTGTCTGATGTCCTCAACTTGTAGGGCAGGACCTAGACCCCTCTGTCTTTTCTTACCAATCCCCAGTCCTCTTGCATTGATGGAGTTCTAGGAACAACCTCCCTTCTAGTTTAGCTTTCAATGCACCTTTTCTCAGCAGCCTAGAAGAAGCAGCATTCTTGTTTCCTCCCTCCAAATTTAAGCACCTAACACTTGACTTAATCTTCTCTGGGGCAAGGAATTCCAGTCAGGACCAGGTTTTTGGATTCTTAGCCTCTCTTTGGGGAGTGGCAACTTATCCTCTAACCTCATAATGCAGAGAGTCCTAGACAAATTCTCCTATTCCAGGTTTCCTTTCCTCCCTTCCACAGAGTCAGCCTGGCTGGGAAGGCATTACTTATTCCCTGAAATGAAAACCAAGAAAAACACCATATCAGTTGCCTATTGCCACAATGATGCTTGCAATAAGCCACCCAACAGTTCAGAAGTTTAAAAACAGCAAGTATTTATTATCGTGCAAGAACCTACGGTTCGCTGGGTAGTTCTTCTGGTTTCAGCTGGGCTCACTTGTGTCTTGCAGTCAGCTGCATGTCTGGTAGGTGGCTCTGCTATTCTTGGTCAAGAATTCTCATATGTTTAACAGTTGGCTGACTCTAGGCTAGTACAGGAAGCCTTGGCTGGGGAGACTGGACTTGCCTTTTAATACTCTAACAGGTTATCCTAGTCATGTTTAGAGACTATCACCACTTCATGAGGAGAAACACTTGGTGTTTTCTTTTTTCTTTTTGGTTTGTTTGTTTTTAACTTCTGCTTTCCCACTGAGAAAAGTTTCTAATTTTCCTATTGGTCAAAGCAAACCATATGGCTAAGACTAATGTCAGAGCAGGAGGGAACTATGAAGTTATAGGACAAAAGATGGCTATCAGGAGACCATTAAATTGACCATTGTTGCAATCAACTTAACAATAAGTTCAACTGTCTCTTCTACCAAATAGTTGCTGAAATTTTAGCTGAAACAACAGAAAGACAGTCAGTTGGTGGGAGTCATGAGGGAATGCAGTTATTGGCAGACACAACACTAAAGAAAGGAGGATCAATGAAGAAATACCTTGCTCCCAATCTGCCCCTGACCTCCAGACCCCTACTGGTGCCTGCCATTAACCAAACCCAACATGAAGCCAGCTAGGGAACTAGCCCAGAAGACACAGGCCAGAAAGGTCAGCCTCCCTAGGTGCAGAAGAGAGAAGAGGGCAGAGAGTACATCTGGGTGTCTGTCAAGAAGGTATTCTAACCTTAGTTCAACCACTGGGACAGACCTGAAAAACCTTTATAACACCAAGCTCAGGAGCTTAGGAGTGGGCTAGTTCCAAATGTAGCCAGGCTCAGCACCCTCCTTCCTTCTCTCAATTCTGTCCTCTTTGCATTAGGTAGTTTGCCAAGATACAGAAGCCAATATGGATTTAGATTTATTGGGAGAAATAACCATGAGGGAAAAAGGGGGTGGGAGTTAGAAGAGGTTGGAAGAGCCAGTAGACTATGATGCAGATATGGCACCTATGAAGAGAAAGGAAGGAGGGTCTAAGAGGCAGAGTCTCAGACCACAGTGTAGTTCTTTCAGCTAAGCCAATGGGGAGCTTTTGAGCCAAAGTCCACATCAGAAGAGTCCCACGTTTTGTAGGAACTGTGTACCTTATTCTCTCTGCCATGCTTACCCTTTGGCTGAGAGCAGCCGTGGGCTGCATGGTTGCCAGGCACACTCAATGTATATTCAGTGTTTGGCAGCTGGAGCCATCACTCAACTACGTGCTTGGGTATCAGGAGATCTGAGAAGCACATATTCATGGCTTCTACCTTTCTTCTCTCTGTTATCTCCATTCAGTCTCCCTTTCCTTCTTTCAGTTAACGTTTTTGGAATGCTGTTTTAGTTTCCAGGCTTGGCACCAGCTACTAGTATATACAATGAATAAGACAAATGTGATCTCTATCTATCCTTTTGGAGCTTACATCCCTTCTTCATTATGGTATGTTTGAAGGGTTCTGTTGAATGGTCTCAAGTGAAGGCACTTGTAAGTGAAGGGAGGAAGACTTACCTAACTCTTCGCCCTCCCTTCCCACCTCTTCACTCTCTAGAGCCTAGCCACTTAACTGATACATCATTAAGATGATCTAAAACAACACCCAAGACATTTTCATTTGTGGATTTATTTGCAGCAAGATATATTAGAAAAGGTGAGAGTAAAATTACATTTAAAAATAGTTTTAATGAATCCCTTTCAAAAATTAGTGCAAATACATGAAATTAGACTGATCCCAGGAAATGTAGGGTACATGTTAATATACCCTAATACAGCATACAAGTTGACTTAATCAACTTGTTTGGGTGCAAAAACAGAGATTCATGTAAGTTATTCATAGGTTTGTGTTAAGTTCACATGTGTAAGGGAACTCAGGAAAAGCTGTTCAGCTGGCTTTGGGAAGATCAAGAACTCCAGCAGAATCCGGGCCACACAGAGACTGTAAGTGGAATTGTAAGGTCATTTGGAATCCTGGGTGGTTCCAGGAATGCTGGCCTCTGGAGTGCATGGATCTTGACTCTGGTGTTCCACCGTTTTCATGACTCATCTCTTCTCCAGGACTCACTCTTCTCTTCCTACTGACTGCTTCCTTCAACTTCTGCCCTTTATGATTTCTTGACCTCATCATTTCTGACCCTCCTAACTTAATCTTGTTCATTATGCATCATGCTTTTGTCTCATGATCTTTTACCCTCTGTTGGTAAATGCTTTACTTTCCTGGTATTTCTCAGTTCTAATTCTAGAGGAAAAGGCCCTGGTCAGTAAGCTTTTTTAGCTCATTTTATTTCTCACCGTAATAAATGCTGTTTTCCCTCAGATTTAGGGAAGAGCTCACATCTACGCAAAGGAGAGCCAATACATTACATATTCATAAAAATTGCTAGGAGATTTAAGATAGGAGAAAAACGCATCTTTAAGGGTTATAGAAGTAAACAGAGATCATGAAAATTTACCAATATTTTTCAGAAGAATACCTGAAAAATTAAATGGAAAATAAATGTCAATATCATGCAAAAAACCAACCAACCAACCAACCAAACACAAACCCTGGTTGGTCCAGGTCCTTTAAAATGATAGTTTACCAGATCAGTGCTGGACTGGGAACCTTGGCTCAGAAATCCAACCGTGGTCCAATTGACTGTGAGGGTTGTGGTGGGACTCATATTAACTCCACATGCGCTGCCCAAAACTTCTGCACACTGAGAAAATCAGTGTGTCAGTTTCCCTTAGGAGAGAACCATGGCATTATTATTGAAGATATAACACTCAAAAAGCCTTACAGGCTTCTGGGAATCAGCAGTTGGCGTAATGGCTATGTTGCTAGACTCCCACGTAGTCGACCACGGTTCGTGTCCCGGACCCGGTGGCTTAAAACTCACGCCGGGCGCGTGTGCGTGTGTGCCCAAGATCCCGAGAGGAGAATGGAGGAGAAGGGATTGCGGCGTGACCATCCCCCCTGGGGGGTGATTTCTCACTTTCTGTCTCTATGTCTCTCTCTGTCTGTCTGGCGAGCGCACGCGCCCTACAGTGAAAATCTCTCAAAAAAAAAAAAAAAAAAAAAAAAAAGCCTTACAGGGTTCTGCACCACCGTAATGGTGAGTAAAATATCAGTATTATATACCTGGAATATCCTTAAAATTTTCATATGAATGAATCCATTCTTTTTTCCAGACTGATGGAGGTGGGTGGGAGACAAGGTAAGATTTATGAAGTCCATACTGTGTGCAAGAATACTGCTAGCTGTTCTATAGTCATTACCTCACTTCATGATGAGAAGAACACTGTGACGTAACAATCTTTTTAACAATCTTTAAAATTGTTCACATTTTAAAGATTACAAAACTGAGACCCAGAGAGGTTAACTTGCCTGAGTTCACAGAACCTGCAAGTAGTTGCCCTGGAATTCAAACCTATGTTCTTCACTCCATATCTGTACTGTTTCTTGTTCAATGTACCTCTTCTCATGCCTTTCGAAGGAGCAGCTATACTTGGCTCAGAGAGTGCTCAAAGCCTCCTCCTCTCTGCCCTCTTTGACTGGACACAGAGGTTCCCCCTAGGTCCAGGGAATGTGTGTGTGCACAACTCTCTTTGCCCTCTACTTTTCTCAGAATCCTGGTGACCATCTATTCATGAGAATAATGACCAATGGCATCTGCTCTCCTCTTGTGTTGGCTCTCTGCTGTACATCTTCTTCTGACTTGGTAGAAATAATTTTGGATTAGAGAGTGTCAAAAGACCTGAATTCAAGTCATGGCTCTGCTATTAAACCTTGGGTCAGTTTTTTCTGTTGACAAATGTGATAGATTTTAAAGCTTCTTTGATTTTCTGTGGTCCATGTCCTAAATAAAGCATGGATTCTTTCAGCTTATATCCAATTTTTAAAATGAGTGTCTTTCTTTCTTCTTTTCTTCACTTGTTCCTTCTTTCCTTCTCTTTCCCCCCTCCATTTCTCCTTCCCTTCCTCCTTTCCTTCCTCTGTCTCTTTCTTTGTTTCTTTCTTGAGAGTAAAAACCAAGCACACTCAGTAAGGTCTCATGCCATGACCCTTCCTCTGTGCTCCCATCTTCCTAATGAGCCAGGATTGTGGGGTGCCTGCATACAAAGCATGTACAGGTTGACTGAGAAACCAAACCTTGATCCTCTGTGTGGCTTCCAGCATTGCAGAGAGTTGTGCTACTGCTGAGTCACCACAGATGGGTCTCAGCTTATCTTTACCTCTGAGAGCTTTGCTTAGGGTCCTGTACCTCTTAGTGAAGAAGAATGAAGGTTCTTTTCATAACCTCCACTGACTGGAGCCACCATATGCCCTATTTGAGCAATTGGAGGAGGCTAGGTTGTTCCTCAAAAGGGCTTGACTTTTGAGTAAATGCTACTTTCTATTTGATTCTGGACCTTTCATGTGGGAGGAATGTGAAATATAGCTGAGTGGGAGAGAATAATTCTCAATAATCCATTTTCTCCAGCTGTTTGCCAAGACCATGCTTTTGATTCACCAAAGCCATACAGTTTCACACATATTGTTCTCACCTGCCTGGAGTCCCAGTTTGTGGATGCAGAAGTCTGCTCAATGGGGAGTCCCTTGCCATCTCTTTCATTTATTAAGTATTGAGTGTTGCAGCATAGTTCTTGGTAGTAGGTCAATAAGAGTGAGTGAGCAAAACAAATATGATCCCATCTTTCATATGGCTTACTATCTGCAGGAGAATATAGTCAATAAACAAATGATAAATACATGATTCTAATATCTTAGGCAACTTTTCTTTGAAAATCCCACATGGGGAGAATATCAGATGGTGCTAAAATCTGTTTTTTTAAAAGCTGCCTCTTAGTGCATTACAAATAAGATCTTATTGTGAATATTTCTTTCAAATATTCCAATGGTTTTGTTGTAGTAAAATCCAGTTGCAGTGAGACCTAGTAAATCCCAGCTCTGTTTTAGCAACCGATGCTGTATTGAAGCTGGCAGACTTTGATGGTCTCTCAAGAAGAAGAATAATATAGCTAAATTTGATTAGTTCTGTAGTCAGTCAGGCCTGTGCTTAAATTCCCATTCCTCCACTTACTAGCTATGTAACCAAGGGCAAGTTACTTATCCCCTCTCAACATGTATGTATCATTGGTCAAAGAATTAAGATTATTGTGTAGCTTTCTTTGCTTGAAATATCAAGTTGAAATACTTGGCATAGGGTAGGTGTTCATTAGATATCAATTTTTAATCATCTTTCTTAGGGTGAATTATTAAGTGACAAAACAGATTTTGAACTGAACAGTGGAAGAAGGAAACAGATACACAGACATTCTTAAACTAAGCCAATTGCTCTGTTCAATTATTAGATAGTTTTTGAATTTATTCCAGTTATTAAATATTTAGTTAATTCTTACTATATGCCAAGGCTACTGAGTATGCTAAGTTATGGGGACAAAGGGTAAGTAGGGCAATGTCCTTGCCTTCATGGAGATGTTTCTAAAGTTTTCTTTGCCTTTGGCTCTTCCCTGCCTTCCTCTCTCCCTTTTTCTTTCCCTCCTTCTCACTCTCCTCTTCTTTCCATCTTTCCTCCCTTCTTTCTTTTTCTACCAGTGGGTTTTCCATGCAGGATTATGTTTTAGAAAGCATAATTAAAATGATGTTTGAAATCATATGGAAAGTAGTGAACATAGAGATGTAGAAAATGATGGCCAAATAATGGAGGGGGCAGTTTTCCTTTTTCTACTCTTTTTTCTCTTGTATGAGAGAAACCCATAGTTAGAGTTATAGAGAGTGACTCTTACATAGAAAGGATCTGAGGAGAGAATTTGTTGTATAGGAGCATTAATTGCAACCATATGGACCAACAGCCTGTCATAAAAATAATCCTTTTATTTGCATAGCCCTTTATAGCAATGGGATGAGCCATCCTGGAAGCTGACCTGTGTTACTCTCTGCAGGGATGCAGTTCAGTGACCATTTATAAGTCTGTACCCTATAGCTGCTCTAAACAACTGGTAACTGAGGTGATGAAGGGGCAGAGGCTTTGCATAAATAGAAAAGCAAATGTATATTTGTCGGCATTGCTCTCTTCTCCTTTGTTTTTCCTTCTTTCCAAAAATAAAGTGCATTGTTCCCAGGGAGTGGAATTCGAAGTGGCAGCTGTGTGCCTGGCTGACTCCTTCCCAAAGAGCAGAGCCCAAGGAAGTAACCAGGGTTAACTTCAGTTTGTTCTGTCCTCTATGGACACAGAGATTTAAGCTGCCAAAATAGCTGCATTCAGAGGGGTGTGTCAGACTGAGCCCCACATGCTCATTGCCTGCACATTTACAAGTGATGCATAAGCTTTATAGGTACCTATGTCGCCAGTTCTACACAAGTAGTCTTTGGAAAGCCTGCTCTAAAATAGTGCCATTTTAAAAGAATGGCCTGCATTCCTTCTGTTCTTCTCTGCTCTCTGAAAATCACCTCACTTGCTCTGGGTCAACAGCAGTGCGGAAATGAGATTTGATTTGATTAGACTATTGTTTGTGTACCCACTAACCTGAAGGACAGCCAAAATCAGGAAGGTGCACATGGATTTTGTACCATACTACAGGGCGGATTTTTTAAAAAAATTAAGATTTATTAAGTGACAGCTCAAGGTTACTGATCTAAGACTGAGAAGAGGAAATATTTTACTCAGGAAAATTCTGTGAGGAAAGATTGGGTGCATAATCAAGGTTTGTAAAATTGAGTTAAATCTATTTGATTCAATTCAACCAGCATCAATGGAATCACTTGGTATAGTTAGTACACCAAGATATCTGTGTGAAATAATCTATCATCTCTTCAGATGTCTACTTTAGAGTCTTATGTTAGGAGGGACACAATGGAGGGACAGCATGTGTGTGCTCCCAAGAGCATACATTTTAGGTGGTGTTGGGGGAGAAAAGTTCCCAACATTAGAGCTTGAGATGAACTCATTAAACGTGTTAGGGTTATAGGTAGTGTCAGAACACCACCTATACATCTAATCCACCCATCTACCCATCCATCCATTTATCCCATTTAAAAAATTGATTCCATGCTAGGTGTTGAGGTAAATGACAAGATATGCCTCACATAAAGGATACTAACTGGGTTGAATGATAATCCTCTCATTCCTCAGAGAATGCCTGGAACCCATGAATATGTCCTTATTTGGAAGCAAGGTTTTTGTATGTGTAATTTACGGACTTCAAAATTATGAATTGTCTAGGTGTCTCCTAAATCCAATGCCAAGTCCTTCTAAGAGACACCCAGAGAGAAGAGAAAACAAAACAAAACAAAACAAAACAAAACTAAACAAAACAAAACAAAACCATGTGAAGACAAAGGCAGAGTTCAGAACCCAGGAAGCCAGAAGAGGGAAGAAAGAATTCTCTTCCAAAGCCTTTGGGAGGCCCTCCCAATCCCTTGATTTTAGACTAGTACCTCCAGAACTGTGGGAGACTTGGCATTTCTGTTGGCTTAAGTTACCATATTTGTGGTCATTTGTTGCATTAGTTCTAGGAAAGTAATATCAGGCATGATCTAATAACTTTATTCTGTAAATTCATAGTTGGAAGCTGGCTCTTTCTGAGCTTGTGGAGGCCTTTAGAATTCATTCATTTGCTCAACTGTAACCTCAGGGCCACTTGTGCCAGGCACTGTTCTTGGTGCTGAGTAAACAAAGACAAGTTAAGATACACTTAACCTTTTTTTTTTTTTTTGTCTTGTGTTTGTCTTTTTGTTATTTATTTATTTATTTATTTATTTATTTATTTGCATTCAATCACTGTGTATCATTATAGCATATTGAATACATTTTCCCATCATGAATATACTGCATATTGGTCCAGTCAAACATTACCACATCCATTATAATCACTAGATTTCTTTCCATTTTGGGTTCCTTAAATGTTTTGCTTCCACCTTCTTCCTTCCCTCTCATCTTTCCTGACCCTCCTACCCCACTGTCTCCAGTATCATTATTGCTCTCCAAACACAGGGGCAACTCTTAGAGATGTAGGAGTAGACGAAGTCTTCTTGACAAGACCCCAAAGCACAGGCAACAATCCCCAAACAGATTAGCTTTTTAAAGAGCTCATGGATAGAAGTAAAGCATTAACTACCCATCATAGGTTGAGAAAGACTGTAAGAAAGGCCCTCAGAGGTGTGTGCTCTGGGAGCACAAAGGGGGCCTGGGTCCCTCTGTGCTTTGGCAGGAGATGAGGGTTTTATTAAAACAGAGCCACATGCCCTCTGATATGAATGTGCTCAAAACTGAAGAAATCTGCTTTCACAGAAAGCACTCCTATGGGGTGAGCTATGATTTCTCTACCCTAATCTTAGGCTCACTTGAAAATAAAAAACATAGAGAAAGACTGTGGTTCATAATTTATGGGGGCCCATGGGGAAGAAAACAAAAGGGTCCTTTCTACAGTAGACTGGGGCATGTGGAATTTATGTGTAGAGTTCCCTTCATCATTGCCAGCCCTGGTTTTGAATCTTCATGAGGCTGGAGATGGTAGGTGTTGGTGGATGGATGGGGATGTTAGGGTGAAGAGGAGAGAGAGGTGCTCCATTGGAGCGAAGACTTCCCCAGCAATAGCTGGGCCTGAGTTAAAGGTATGGTACGATCTCCCAAAGATGCTGTTTGACTTAGAGACTTGTCTAAATGTAGTCATTCACTTATTCCTTTATGGAACACTGATTTATACTTGTGAAATAAACAAGATGGTAGTGTGCTAGGGTTCAAGCTGGGATGGCTCTGGGAGGCTGGGAAAGTCTATCAACAGCTGATTGATGTGGGGACATGACACAGACAGACCAGGCCTGTTGGGCTCTAAATGGGGGTTATAAACAGGCAGACTAATGTTGTAGACAGTCAGAAAAGGGAGGTCAATGAGGGCCAGCAGGGCCAGAAAAGGAGAATGAACTGCTCAGGGTGGGTGTTGAAAGATGGGTAGAATTTGGATTATAGCAGGTGGAGGCTGGATAGGTCTTCCGCTCTCTCTCTTCTTTTTTTTTTAAGCCTGGGGTGGGAAATGGACAGAATTTCCAAATTCCTACCATCAAAAAGGATTGCTATGTAGGGAAGAAGATGAAACTTATGTTAGCTGGGCATCAAATTCTGGCAAAATAAAACAAAACAATACTGAGAGACAAGAAAAAAAGAGTAAAAATAGTAATTTATGACCAGACAGTGGAGGCCCTGACTACCTGCCAAGGTGTTTGTACATGATTTAAAAGGCAGTAGGAAGCATTGCTAGTTTTTTTTTTTTTTTCCTTATCAAGAATAAAATTTACTTGTATTCTGAAAGTAATAATGCTCATTACAGGATGTAGGATTATGAAGAAGAAAAATGAATCAGTTATCATATTACCTTAAAGAAATGGTTATTGTCAGTATTGTTCCTGCATGTAATTTTAGAAATAGTTGCAGAAATCACATAGATACTATTTTATATTCTACTTTTTAATCTTACCATGATAACACAAGCATGTCCTGGTGTTATTTAAGTCCTTCAGGAACACCACATTTTAATACCAACATCTAGGAGATATACATTAATTTACTTAATCTTTCCCCTCTGGTTGCATATTTGATGGACTAGCACTTTTTCATGATTATAAAGCATGCTGGGAGACGCTTCTTCACGTAATAGTCTTCTTCCGTGTTTATGATGGTTTCCTTTGGCTAGATCCCTAGATAGGGAATCACTGAATCAAAGGGCATGAACATCTTTAAGGTCCTTTGAACCTTCTGCCAAATCACTTCCTTGGGGGGGGGTTTGAGCTTTGGAAGTACATGATGAAAGATGAGTCTCATAGCTGAGGACAGGCAGGGCCAGGCCAGAGAGAAAGAGCATTCCAAACATTCTAGCAAGAAGAGACATTCCGGAGTCACCGAAGCTGCAGCCCTGGTGATGTGCTGTCCTGATACGAAAACATTGCTGGTGTCCCTGCCGTTTATAGAAAGCCAGCTTTGAATTCTTCCCTACAAGGACAGTGGTGCTTCAGACACACTGGCCTGTTCTTGTGGCTCTAGGGTGTACCAAGTTCATGTCTACCACAGAGCCTTTGCATTTGCTATGTTCTACTGGGAATATTCTGTCCTCAGAACTTGTCTTGTCCGGTGCCTTCATATCATCCTCTGCCTCCAGCTACTTCTATCAAGCTGATCTTATTCATCGCTTATTCCTCATCCATAGTTGCTGTCCAATAGATATTTGTAGAATGATTGAAGTCATTCACTTACTCATTTAATCTAGAAATATACTTAGATTATAGAGGGCCACTTTCAAACATTCCCATGTTTTTTTTTTCTTTTTGTTAAGAATTACTTATTTTATTTGTTTATTATTCTTCTTCAATTTGACCAGAGACAGAGAAAGAGAGAGAGAGGGAGAGTGAGAAAGCAAGCGGCCAGGTCCAGGACTCAAACCTTGGTCAGCCAGGTGGGAATCCAGTGCTCCAACGAGACACTACCTGGTGCAACTCCCCTCCTCCCCCTTCATGTTTCTTAATAAAGAGCAAAATATTTAACAGCTTGTAGAAGGGTTTCCAGAACTGGTCTGTACTCACCCTTTCCTGTCTTGTCTTGATGTATAGCCTATCTTAGTCTCTGCATATCAGTCATACTCACATTCTTTTTGTACTTGGATGCTCCATGCTTCTTACTGACACAGGGACTTTGTACATGGTATTCCTCCTGCCTGGAACACACTTCTTGTCTTTATCTCATTAACTCTTACTCATATGTCTCAGAGGAATGACACTTTACTAGAATCCTTACATGACCCCTCATATTAGGTTAGGTTTCTTAACTACATATTCTTTGTGAAAGCTAGTTTCCAAAGGGGATCTCCAATGAACCATACCTTCTGACATTCATACACTTCTGTGATTCTCCCTCTTTGGATCTGCACTGGCATTCTGAATTTTTTTCTTGACCTAAATAATATGATGTAAATCATATTGTGTAGGCCCAACTTCTGTGGTGCAGATGGTGGCATATTAAACTGCAGTACTGGAAGCCACATGGCTGACCACAGGTTCAGATGCCTGGTGCAGTCAACCTGAAACATGGTGGGTGCATGCATGCATTTCCAAGAACCTGGTGAGCTGGAAGTATGGAGGAAGGGATTTCAATGTGATGGGACTTTGTTGAAAATGCTTCTCTCCATATCCTCCTCCCTTTCTTTCTCTCTGGTGCATGTGCATATACTCTTTATCATGAATAAAATAAACCTAAAAAAAGGAACATTGTGCATTTTCTGAGAGTTGTAAGAAACATTGCATCTTCTACCTGTGACTCTCAAAATAATTGCTCTTGGGACATTGTCCCATATCAGAATATAGCATTATGCTGTGAGAGGCCCCAGCTACTTGGAGAGACAATGGGTAGGTACTCTGGTCAAAACCCTCGGCTTAAGGCCCAGCCAACAGCTGACATTGACTGATAGTCATGTTGAGCTTTCATGTTGACTCTGCCTCCAGCTGCCATCCGACTGTAATCACGTGATAGAGTCCACATCAGAACTGTCCAGTTGAGCCCAGTCAGTCCACAGAACCATCAGAGACAGAACCACATGTCTGTGTTAAACTACAAAGTTTGGAGGTTGTTCACTACATAGCGGTGGGTACTTGAAATACACTTACAGCATTATCTTCCTTAGAGTAAGTTATTCCTCTCCTTCATCATACTCGCTGCAGTCATGACTGTGTTTTTCTGCTTGATCATTTAATTAAGGATTCTCTGCTTGCTAGTCTATAAGCTTTACGTAGGCAAAGACGTGTCTTTTGTTTTGTTTTTGTTTGTTTGGCTCATCCTTAACAGGCGTGACTTCATTGGCACCAAAAAATGTTCAGGGGATCTGACATGGTGTGAGTTTCAGAGGAGACAAAGCTTTGGCTCCTAACAAAGAACCTGGAAAATCAGGTGTTCCCTGTTGGCTCTTTAACAGACAGGACAGGGCACGTGCTCTGAGCTCAGCCAACTGGGTGCTTCTGCCTGCATCTTGGATGATTAGTCTACGATGCAGAGAAACAGAGAAGTCTTAGGATTCATTCCAGTGGCTTTGGCGGCAGCATGTAAACTCCAAGGGCAGAAGCATTGATGCCTTAACCAACTCATTAGAGGAGTAAGCTGGCTGTGCTTTGGACATTCAACTTTTTTGTTGTGTATAACCAATACTAGTTACATAGTATCCAGCATGGCAGCTAAAGCATGAAAGGTAATACATGTTTTAACAAATGTTTAAAACAAAAATAAAAATAGCGCCTTTGGGTGATGTGGTGGTTAAGGCACTAGACTCCCACATGGTCAACAGTGTTTTGAATTCTGGGCTTGGCTGCTTGCTTTTTCACTTTCCCTCTTTTTCCTTCTGTCTCTCTCTGGTGAGAGCATGTGCCCTATAACAAATTAAAATAATAATAATAATAAATTAAATTATTATTTAATAATAAATTAAATTAATAAATCTTAAAACAAAAACAAATCTCAGCTATGGATTTGACTGCTGTTAATTTATCTTGGAATTCTGAAATTCTCTCTCTCTTTTTTTTTAATAGAGAGAGATTTTTTTACTATAGGGAGTATGGACTTGCCAGAGAGAGAGAGAGAGAGACAGAGACAGAGAGAAACAGAAAGCAAGAAATCACCCCCTTGAGGGAATATCCACATCACAGTCCCTTCTCCTTCATTCTCCTCTTGGGATTTTGGGCACAGAAGCACATGTATCTGGTATGGCTGCCGGGTCTGGGACTCGAACTGCAGTCAACTACATGGGAGTACAGTGATGTAACCATTACGCCATCTGCTGGTTCGAAATTCTGAAATTCTTATATTCTTTTCTTTTTAGAAAGTCATCACTTGAGAGACTGTTAATGAGAAAGGGAGGGCAGGTATTATTCATGCTGTAATAATTTAGATTAATTTCACTATCTAGTTGATGCACATTGTATAGTAACTGGCTATTCTCAGAATGATTGTGTGTGCTGTATTTTTAAGTGGATGTATGTGTATGTCTTTGGAGTTCTACATTATTTTTGGAAGAGCAAAGTTTTGTTGTGAAAATACAATGACATTACTATGTGTCATCAAATTTTAATTTTAGTTCCTTGCTTGAGCTTGTATTTGTAAGTGCTTCCAACCTTAATGTTTCCCTCCCAAAATTAGAAAATTTCTCAGGGTGAAATTTTAAAGTATATTTGTAAGTAAAAGGAGAAAGACAGGGGCCGGTAGGTGGTGTGGTGTTAAGGGTGCTTGACTCCCACATGGCCGACCATGGTTCAAATTCTGGAACTAGTGGCTCATTTTCTCATTTTCTCTTTCTCTCTTTCTGCCCTTCTCTGGTCAAATTAAAATAAATTTAAAAAATTAAATAAAAGAATTCTTTTTTTAAAAAAGAGAAAGACAATAATTGACTTAGCCAATAAATTTCATAGCAAAGAAAATGAAGATTACTAGAAAAAAAGTGCAAAAGTAATTGCAGTTTTGCAATGTTGAAATTTGCAGTTTGATATTGGATACATTCTTAAATAAGTGTGGTTGTGTCACACACCATTTTAATGCATATTTCTTGCTCTTTTTTGGGTTATTTATATGTTTTCTTATTTATTAAAGCTTTTTCTTACATTCAATCACTGTGTGTCATTACAGTATACCAAATGAATTTTCCCATCATGAAACGCTGCATATTGGTTCAGTCAAGGATATGATCATATGCATTATCATCAATTTTAGACTATGGAAATGAAGTTAGACAAAAAGCAATTCTGAGCAATTTTCTTATTTGAGTCTAAAATGGATCCTAAAATAGCAGAGACAACTTGGAACATCAACAACGCCTTTGGCCCAGGAACTGCTAATGAATGTACAGTGCAGTGGTGGTTTAAGTAGTTTTGCGAGGACCAGCAGATGGTATAATGGTTACGTCATTGGACTTCCATGTTGTCTATCACAGTTCAAGTCCTGGACCAGGTTGCTTAAAACACTAGGCACATTTGAGTGTATGCCCAAAATCCTGAGTGGAGAATAGAGCAGAAAGGATTGTGGTGTGGCCATCCCCCCAAGGGGGGTGATTTCTCGCTTTCTGTCTCTCTGGTGAGTGCAGATGTCCTACAGCAAAAATTTCTCTATTAAAAAAAAAAGTTTTACAAAGGAGATGGGCTCCTTAAAGATGAAGAGTGTTGTGGTCAGCCATCGGAAGTTGACAATGACCAATAGAGAGCATTCATTGGGGCTGATTCTCTCCAACTACATTAGAAGTTGCTGAATAGCTGAATGCTGACCATTCTACATTTGTTCTGCAGTTAAAGCAAATTGAAAAGGTGAAAAAGCTCAATAAGTGGATGCCTCATGAGCGGACTGAAAAATTTTTTAAAAATGTCGTTTTCGGGGACCAGGAGATAGTGTAATGGCTATGTTACTGAACTCCCATGTAGTGTAGATAGTTTAATGGCTTTGTCACTGAACTCCTATGTAGTCGACCGTGGTTCAAATCCCAGACCTGGTGGCTTAAACTCACGCCAGGGGCCCAACCTCCCAGGGGGAGAATGGGTAAGAAGGGATTGTGGCATGGCCATCCCCTCTGGGGGATGATTTCTCACTTTCCGTCTCTGTGTCTTTCTGGTGAATACATGTGCTTATAGCAAAAACCTCTCGGGAACCAGCAGTTAGCATAATGGCTATGTTGCTGGACTCCCATGTAGTCAACCGCGGTTCACGTCCTGGATCCGGTGACTTAAAACTCACGCTGGGCGTGTGTGCGTGCGTGCCCAAGATCCCAAGAGGAGAATGGAGGAGAAGGGATTGCGGCGTGACCATCCCCCCTGGGGGGTGATTTTTCGCTTTCTGTCTCTATGTCTCTGTCTGTCTGGCGAGCGCACATGCCCTATAGCGAAAACCTCTCCAAAACAAAAACAAAAACAAACTCTCCCCCCCCCCCAAAAATGTCATTTTGAAGTGTCATCTTTGTGGTATTATCTGTTGAAGATATTTTATAGTTTTATCAACTGTACTAGGGAGAAATGTTCATCTCTGTCTGTCTGGTGAGCACACGCTCCCTATAGCAAAAACCTCTCAAAAAAAAAAAAAAAAGAAAGAAAGAAAGAAAGAAAGAAAGAAAGAAAATGTAATAGAAAAATAAAAAGAAGTGTCATCTTCTCGTAATCTTTTTTAAAAATTAATTTCTTTCTTTTTTCTTTTCCTTTTTTTAACATTTCACCACTGTACATCTTCACAGCATACAAATGAATTTTCCCAGCATGAACATACCGCATATCAGTCCAGTCAAAGATATTACCAAATCAATTATTATTAGCAAGAAATTTTCCATTTTTGTGTCCATTAAATGCTCTGTTCCCCCACTCCCTCCCCTTGATTCTCTTATTCTACACAACAATGAACCATTTCTTGATTAGATTATAATGTGTAACAAAGAATAGATTTTGTACCATTATAAGCAATGTCCAGCTCAGTGGTCAGACTGAGAAGAAACTCCAAAGGACATCTCAAAGTCAAACTTGCACCAAAAAAAGGTGATGGTACTGTTTATGG
The DNA here is from genome assembly GCF_000334495.1 of Tupaia belangeri chinensis. Taxonomy (NCBI): domain Eukaryota; kingdom Metazoa; phylum Chordata; class Mammalia; order Scandentia; family Tupaiidae; genus Tupaia; species Tupaia belangeri. The sequence continues at coordinate 3,648,940 of NW_006159921.1, forward strand.
TCTGCTGCTGGTCTGATCCACTACAGCGTTCTGAATTCCAGAGAAACCATTACAGCAAAGTACGCTCAGCATATCGATGAGATTCACTGAAAACTGCAATGCCTGCAGCCAGTATTGTTCAACAGAAAGGGCCCAGTTTTTCTCCAGGACAATGCCCAGCTGCACATCGCACAATCAATGCTTCAAAAATTGAACGAATTGGGCTACCAAGTTTTGCCTCACCTGCCGTATTCACCTGACCTCTTGTCAACTGACTATTACTTCTTCAAGTGTCTCGACAACTTTTTGCAGGGAAAATGCTTCCACAACTAGTCAGATGCAGAAGATGCTTTCTAAGAGGTCGTTGAATCCTGAATCATGGATTTTTTATAGAGATTTTTGCTATAGGGCCTGTGCTCACCAGGGAGACAGAGAGAAAGAAAGTGAGAAATCACTCCTTGGGGAGATGGCCATGCTGCAATTCCTTCTCCTCCATTCTCTTCTCGGGATTTTGGGCATGCATGCACATGTGCCTGGCGTGAGTTTTAAGTTGCTGTGTCTGGTACGTGAAGCATGGTTGACTATGTGGGAGTCCAGGGAAGTAACCATTATGCTATCTTCTGGTCCTCTGAATCCTGGGTATTTATGCTGCAGAACTAAGTTTATTTCTCATTGGCAAAAATGTGCTGATTGTAACGATTCTTATTTTGATTCATGAAGATGTTTGAGTCTAATTGTAACGACTTAAACTTCACAGTCTGAAACAACAATTGCCTTTGCACAACCTAGTTATTATTATTATTATTATTTTTAATTTTTTAGTGGGCACGTACACTTGCCAGAGGGACAGAGAGAGAGAGAAAGGGAATGCCATAAAGCATCCCTAATGGGGCATGGTCACACCACAATCACTTCCCCTCCTCCATCTCTCTCTCTCTCCTTTCAAGATTTTGGGCATGCATGCACATGCACCCAGTTGTTTGTCAAGCCACCAGGTCTGGGATTTGAATTTCATGGTTGGCCATGTGGCTTCCAGCTGTCTTATCCAGCCAGGCCATTGGCTGGCCCAATAAGTATTTTAAATGAATGAATATGTGTCAGAGACCCAGGTGGACAACCGGGATTCCAGAATAAAGAAATCTCTAATTCAGAGGAGTTTATATTTTACTAAATAACAGATAAGCAAATGTAGTAATTACAGATATGTGTGGCAAGAGTGATAGGCATAAACTTATAGGAACAAACTATATCTAGGAGAAAGATGCTGAAAGGATCCCCTTGTTTAATGTCAGTGAATATAGCCAGATGGGCAGCAAATGTTTGTTGACTGAGTGGATGAATAAATAAACACAATGTTAAAGTAGTATATATGAAAAGCATTGTCAATTGTAGAGTGCTACATGAAATAGAAGTATTATTCTTAGACTAATGCTTGATGTCTGTACTAGGACTATTTGTGTTACGAATATCAGAAGCCCAAGCAAACTAGCTTAAGTGAAAAGAGAATTATTTGGCTCATATAGCAGGTAAGTTCAGGGAGTAAAAATAATTTCAAGTGTTCAACTACTTACTAGTTAGCAAGATCCTCCGAGCTTTTACCTTATCTGCTTTGGCATCATTCTTAGGTTCTTTCTAAATGGTGGTTCCAAAACAGTCAACACCTCCCTGTCTCAGGTTCAGGCTCAGAAGAAACAAACAAATAAGAAACTATTTCTGATTGTTCTAACATAAATCTTTGGGTTTGTATCAGTTGGAAAATGTTGACCTACCTTGGGTAATATGCCCCTGCCTGAGCAAAGCTCTGGTGCAGAGGATTTGTCTGAGGAACAGAATGGCTAGACCTAATTCATTGGCCTATCTTCGGAGTTGGCCAGAGGTCAGTCCTAAATCAACCACTAGGGATTGGGCTTATGGACATTGAATGCAGACTGCCTGGATTTGTAAATCACAGCTCTGCCACTTAAGAGGAAATTGCATATTTATTTCTATCTAAGATGAGGCATTTCTCAAATGGAATAATAATAGCACCTACATCAAAGAGTTGGTATAAGAATTTCATGAATTAATAAACTTAAATTGCTTAGACCAGTGCCCGGCACATAGTAAGAGTTTACTGGATGTTAGTTACCAATTTAGCTATTACCATATGGACTGAGCATAGAGAAGGGATGATTCTCAAAGGAGATTCAGAGAACTGTTGCCAGAAGAGGGTATGAATGAATGCTTGAAAGGCAAAAACAACAAGCGTCCGTTACACTTCAATCCCAAGTTCTAACCAGTCCACCACAGGAGGTGAGCGGCTGGGAAGTTCTTGCCTAAAGACAGTTGGGAATCACCGCTGCCTCTTGGTGTCAGTCCTATTCCCCTGGGAGAAGTTTCAAAGCACAGCCATGCTCACCTGATCAATCCTCCAGCAAGGCTGATTGTCTTCTTGGCAATCGGTCCTTGTTCTCTAGGCTTCACCTTTGGGACAGTCTTAGAAAAATCCATGCTCTGGCAAGCCTGAGTGCATATTAAACCATTTCAAAATGTTGAAGAGGAAGTCTGCATGCTTAATGTGTAATTTAGCTGAAAGAACTGGAACAACTTGCATTTTGGTATGGTCCTCATTTTGCAAATGAATGTTATTTTCATAATGGATCATAATGGCTCCCTCAGAGTTATTCTGGTCTGTCATATTAATGTGGGTTATGGTGCTTTAATAAGAGTTGACTTTTGACTCCTTGGGCTGTGCATCATGGTTGCTTGGCTGCTCATATGCCAAATCATCAGTCATTATTCTTCTTGTGAATTGATATTTATTCCTTATTTCATTACTTCCATGGGATGAGCAAGAACATGAATAATACATCAGCAAGCCCCAAGCTACGTCAATGACTTGAAGTGACAAAGGACTAGTTTTTAAGTCCTTCCAAAATTCTGGTTGAAGAAGTATAGTGTCTGTATTGTTTAATTTCATCTGAGGTTTTCATTTCTCCATCGTTCTTCTTGTCTTTCTCAAGATGGACTCTAGAGATGGTCCAGATGTCTAAGTTTACCTAGTTCAATCAGTTTCAAGATGGAGATGCTCACACCAGAAAATAACTGGGTAAGAAGGATATTCGCAGACAAGAATTCCTGGAGAGCACTTCTGGCAGGGAAGTGGTTTTGAGCTAGATTTCTGGAAAGAAAACATAAACCTTTTAAAAAGAATTCTTAAAGGAGTGCTAGAAAATCTGCAGCCTCCTCTGTACTGAGAATTTAATACCACTGTGTGGGGATATCTGGGTGGAGGCTGTAACAGTCTAGTACAGTACACCTTTTCCTCTGCCCTGCACACAAGAAGATTCGGACTTCCTTTGGTCTCTTCAAGTGGAATCCTTTGTGTTTGAGACTCATTGCTAGAGGAAAACCATTAGCTCTTCTCTCTCCCCCAGTACCCAGTCTTTCGTCTCATTCTCCAGTGAGTCATGCTCCCTCAAGTCCCAATCTAAACCTCTTCATCTCCTGCCTGTCTTACTGCCTCCTCCCTCAGCCTTATCCTCCCATAGGGCAACCACTTATTTTACATATTATAGGCAGACTCAATATCTGATATTACATAGTTTTGTTACACGATGTGTCAAGCTCTATATCTATTCTTTATTTGGGATATATGGTCACACAATTGTCTTTCATCAACCCCATTACTGAACAGTCCTCAACTGCTACTCTGTGGGACTGTAGACTCTATGGTCCGTAGAGTCAGAGTGACTTGGGTTTCTATCTCATTTTGACAAACTCATTAGCAGCGCAATTTAGGGTGTGTTGCATCTTCTCCTTGATCCTCAGTATCCTCATCTGTAAAATGGGCATGATCATATATACTCCAGGGAGATTTAGATGAACATTAAATGAAATCATATGAGTGACACAGTAGATTCAAAATAAGTGATTACTGTTGCTACTTTTGATATCATTCAGGAAGACAGGAGGTAGATTTCACTTGTCTGTGAAGGACACTGGTGCTTATTCTTCTCCTTCTTTCAGCTCCTTTAGACACTTCCCAGTCTCATTCTTTTCCTGCCTCCTTCCTAGGTTTCTATCTCCTCCATCTTTTTCAGTACCACCCACAACTTTGAGAAGATAGGAAAGGATAGAGTTGTTTATTTTGAGACTAAATTCAACGCTGACCCTCAGAAAAAACAACCCCTGCAATACGCTCTATTACCACATAAGCGTCACATTTAAACAAAGCCTTTTGGCCTGAACTGAAAATTATCATCCCACTGGGAGGCATAAACTGGAGGGCTGCTTGTGTGAAGGAGGGACGTGCAACAGCTGGGCAACACTATGTCCAAGGGAAGGAGAAGTAGTGCTCCTTGCTTTATGCGCTGATTTCATTTGGAAAATCATGCTCTCCTTTCCCCCTTCACAGACATGGAAAACAATAGCAATCTGTTAAATGTTGGAGGGCAGGAAAGCAACAACTACTATACACTGAAATCAAGAAGAGCTCCATTCAGTACCAGCTAGAGAATTCTGTCGGGACTGCAGAAAGGTCAGATGATATGGTTTAAAATGGTCTGTGGATATGACTTTGCACTAAAAGCCGTAAGGAAACAAAGTAGTAGAGTAGGGGAATTTCCTTTTGTCCAGGTAATAATAATGTTACTATTGGTTAAAGCAGACATTGATTGAGCACTTTTTATGTACCTTGCTAAACTAGGCGAGGCTTTACATATATGAACTCATTTAATCCTCACAACCACCCTAGGAGGGAGGTAGTATTTTGAATCTTCATCTTTACAGATGAGAAAACTGAGACACAGAGAGGTAATTTACTCAAAGTCACACAGTTGGTCATTTCAGCACCACCATTCTCACTCTAGAATCCATGTTCTTAATCCCCTCTTTATATTGCCTCATTCTGTGTGAGATACAAGTGACCTTTCAAAAACATATGTGCATCCATAGAGGTGTAGACAAGAAGGCTCAATAAATAAGTGAAAATTCATAGACCTCTCTCATGGATGTGACACTGTGCTACATTGGGTGAATTATAGTTATTCCCATGCTTGTCCTGTCACCCCCTTAGAGATGGTAGAATCTCTGAGGATATTTCCATTTTAGTGTCCCCTGCAGCCCAGGGCACTGCACTTGAGGCATAGAAGGGGTTCAATAAATACTTGTCAAGTTGAGAACAGGTAGATGCTGAGTAGGGTGATGCTGACTGTAATATGAATTTGATATTTCAGAGAAGATGAAGATCAGTGAGGGACAAACAGACTGAAGAAAGAAATGGGGAAAACTTGGCAAGTGAGATCTTTGGGAAAATTCAGATAGAATGTTGAAGGGAGAGTAGTCAGGGTAAAGAAAGCACATGGGAAAAGGACAGAAGTGGGAAGAAGGATGACGCGGTAAATGCTCACAGGGAGATGTGGTTAAGCAGAATGAGAGCTTGAACTTGGCACAGCTGGCCAATGGCGGGGCTGGAGGGGGCTCTCTCACTGTGGTGGGGTGTGAAGAAGGCAGTGTTTAAGGACCCTGGGTGTCAGTATGGCCCAGTGGTTAAGTGCATGAAATCTCATAGTCAAATCTCAACTCAGTCATTTAGGATTTGTGACTTGAGCAAGCCATATATACTTGCCAGGGTACCAAGAAGATTAGATGTGATAATGTGTGGACTGTGCCTAACACTGTCCCATAGGAAGTGATGTCAACCTCTATTAGCAGAGGCCATGAGGTAGAGGAGGAACTGGAGAAGAGAGAGACTGAGCAAGGAGTGAGGCCATGGCAACTGCAAAAACAACAAGAAGTTCTGATATTTGTTGGGCTTTACATTCAGGTTCTTCATTACATCATAACCTAGCGAGTTAAGGGGTTGTCTTATAATTGTGTGTGATTTGGGTTCACATGCATTCTCTCTAGCTTCTAGGATACACTTTCTCCTATCATGTTTTGCCACTGTGGTTCGGGATATGAAGTTTGAGGGAATTTTACCAGTGGAAGCCCTTTGGCTTCAGGGACATCAGGTACATTCCCTATCTGGAGGCTTTGAACTCTCTGTGCCTCTTGAGAAATTCACAAACCTTTTACCCTTCCCTACAGAGAATTTACCAAGGCCGCTTGCCCCTTTCCTGCTGTAGAATCGCCATCTTCTCTGTATTCTTGTTAAATAAGTGGCTTTGTGTCAACCTTACTGTAGTTGGTTAACTTTCTGTAGTTTGTTTTATGTTTTGTTGTCATTTCCAAATAAATTATTACATTGATTTTTTTTAAACTTCTAAGACTAGAAGATAAGTTTTATGACGGTAGGGATTTTTTTCTTTTTGCACATTTGTATCATCTTCCCCTGGCACATATTAGGGGGCTCCATAAATATTGGCTGAATAAATCAATATGCGTCCTCAAACACCACTTATTTCCTTGGGAACTTCATGTGTCTTTGGCACATGTCCAGAAAATGGTGGCTGGTATGGGTGGACTTCAAAAAGTCTGTAGAAAAAAAAAGAATTCAAGCATGCATTCATTTTGGTACAAAGATTTCTGAAATCCATGCATAGTTTTTATAATATCTATTTTCCATACATTTAAAATACAGATTTTTAAAAGCATATTTTATTTATTTCTTCCTTAAGGAAGAGGGGCAGAGAAAGAGAGAGAGAAAGAGAATCAGTACCCTAACAGGGTATGGGGGTCATGATCCACCCCCAGTCTTCAGCCAGGCCTGAATCCTGGGTAAACATGTGCTCAGGGTAGTCAGGTAGATCTCTGGACTTGAACCAGGAACCTACTCAAGTGGGACTGTCTCACAGAGTGTCATGGTGCCACCAACTGCCCGCATTTCCACGAATTTTTAAGGCCTCTCATATTATTATTATGGCAATGAACTTACTCATTTCCCAACTCTGATTCCTGCAACCCTAGTTCAACATTCTTTACATTCTTTGCAGTCAGTGTTCTGGGGTCTTTAGGATCTTTTTGATCTTCTTTTTATTTTTATAGAGATTTTTGCTATAGGACATGTGTGTTTGCCAGACAGACATAGACAGAGAGACAGAGAAATCACCACCCACCCCAGGCGGGATGGCCATGTTACAATCCCTTCTCCATTCTCTTCTCAGATTTTTAGGCATGTATGCACATGTACCTGTCTTGAGTTTTAAGTTGCTGGGTCTGGGACTCGAACTACGGTAGACTACATGGGAGTCCAGCGACGTAACCATTATGCCATCTGCTGGTCCTTTTTCTATCATCTTTCTGAGTTTTGTAGGGGCACTGCACTGGGTGAGTGTTTAGCCAATGCTGTTGGTGTAGTGTAAGTGTGTGTGTGTGTGTGTGTGTGTGTGTGCAGGTGTGTGTGTATGCAGGTGGATATGGGTGTGGTTTCCATACCAGCCTGCCTTCCACGTTGATGGAGGATGTTTGCTGAAGTTAGTCAGAGTGGCTGGGACTCAGTACTCTTGGGTTCTCTTCCTATGATTCATGGGCATTTTGGGGAAGTCTGTGAAGCCCTTCAATTGTGGTGAAAGCTGGTATTTAAAAAAAGAAGATGAATTTGTTCCTCGTTTCTTTTTGTACATTTTCCACTAGCACACAGGCTCCTCCAGGAAATTTTGGATTTATAATCATCTTTAGAGCAAGTTATTTTATTAGTAGTAGTTATTTTTATTTTTACTTTTTTTTTTTTGCAGAAGCTCCTAATTAGGGATTGCTTGCACATCTTTGATGCTTGCTTACTCTGTCCCTACTGTGTGCCAGGTACTGGCTGACACTAAGAGATGAGACACATCTTTGTCCTTGAGAAACTCCTGGGGTAAGGATACTGACAAGAGTCCGGTACAGAGGCACAAAAGAGAGGATGAGGGTCAGGGGTTCAGGAACAACTTCCAGAGGCAGCAGAACTCTGAGTGAGAGTTTACAAGGTGCCAGGAATTATGCTAAGCATGCTTCAGACATTATCTCATTCTATGAAGTAAGTGCTATTATCCCTGTTTTTGTGTGACCTCGGATGAATTACTTCACCTCTTTGTCTCAGTTTCCTCATCTGTAAAATGGGGTCTGTAAGACTTTGGAGACTTATGGTGAGGATTATATGTTTAAAGATGTGTGCAAGGGTACCTGGCACCGTGCTAATTTGAAGTTACTAGAAAGTTCCTACATGTTACCCGGTTATTATGGTAAGGCACGCAGAAAGTGAATGTCTTCCCCATAGATTGTACATGTTGGGAGCTAGCTTGTGGCCTGGTGGTTAAGGCAACTGGAACCTACTGGGTGGGTTGAGTCCCAGACCCAGCAGTTTGGTAAACAAGCTGAATGCATGTGTGCCCCAAATCCTGAAATAAGGGAGAGTTGGAGGAGAAGAGATTATAGTGTGACCACCCATTATGGAGGGTGCTTTTTTAACTTTCCCATCTATCTCTCTCTCTCCAGTGACTGTATGTGCCCTCTGGCAAAATTTTAAAAAGATATGCTAGAGGTGAAAGTTGGACTTTTAAGCACAGCTCACTATGACTTTGTATGTCTACTTGGGAGTTGAGAAACAGTTTGACAAGTTTTGCTTAGATGGAAAGGTATATTACTGAAACATTTTTAGCAAAAGATGCCCACCCTATACCTCCTAACCTACTCCATTTCTCCATGCACACTATGATAGATATACTAGTTGTCTGGTCAACCTCTAAAATAGACATGGCCAGCTCCTTCCTTGGTTTTTCCAAACATGGTGGCTCTTGTTTTAAAGTCTCGCCTTCCTTTTCAATTAACAGAGAATTATCTACAGTGGAAACCATGAAACCAGTAGAGGAGCAGGGATTCTCACTATGGAGCTTCTGGGTGGCAAATAACAAGAAGAAGTCATTCTTATGGGGAAGGGAGTGGGTGGAGGGAATGAAAAGAGCAAAAAAGAAAAATAAAGCAATTCATTTCTGACTCTGGTGCTGTTAACTGAAATAATTTTTTAATCCTCTATACAGAGTCATCACTGGCCCTTCCTGGAGCTACCTCCCAGGGCAGTTGTAAGGAGCCCTGATAAAGATTTATGTGGTTTGTTTTCTTTCTGCAAGCCTTTGAAGATCAACGAGGAGGTAATGTTTATGGTTGGTTGGTTAACCCTATGGCTCTCTGGGGTCTCCTTCGGCGACCCCTGGGCTGATCCTCAAGGCAGGAGGCAGAGGGTCTTGGCTGCCCCATCTGGGGAACTGGCTGTTTAAAGGCCAGGGTTGGAGAGAATTTCAGGCCCAATAGTTCTGGAGGCTTTGCTCACCACAACAGCGTCATCGCAGCAGAACGCCCCCACCGTCTTCGGAATAGAACCAATTCATCCCACAGGGGAGTGAACTCTTGAAAATCAGCGTCAAGAGGAAAAAAGAGGTTGGGGGTGACGCTTGTAAGATTGAGTTAAGCAAGACGTGAATAGATTTGGCTCTGAAATAGCTAATTCTGGTCAGGTGAAGGCAGAATTGTCCAAGTTCTTTGGCATGAGGGACGTTATAGAAAGATATGCATGTATTTTTAAAAATAAACAAATCTCTCCTTTATTTTTTTAAAAACGTTAATATTTTCCTGGCACTGCTGGTTAGAATTACTTGTCTGGGTGTCTTGAACTCCATTTCCGAAACCCAGCTGAAAACCCTGGACAGCTGGAGGGAAGTAGACACCTTGGAGGACTGAAATATTTGGTATGCCTTTCCGACCTTATTTAAAAATGGATCCATTTGTTTTTTTTTCTCATGTTCCTCCACATCCTAGGATAGCTACTAAGAGAACATTGGAAAAACATGTCTTTTGGAGCTGTGTTGACCAACAGTTCAGGGAAGCAGAGGGTTTTCCTTTTTTGTTTCATGCAGTAAGCTCTGTAAACTTAGAGCTCCAAATCTTTCATTTGTGTTCTGAAACCCGGGACTTTGCAGTGGGACTCTATAGCTTCTTCTCTGAGTACCAGTGACAGGGACTCCTTTGAGAACTTAAGCTCAGAAGAAATGTTGGCCATCCACTTACTGATTCATTGGTTCATTCTTTCAGTCAGCAAACCAGCCACTAGGTACGCAGTACATTTGCAAGTCATATCTATGATCCCAGGGACTCCATGACAGTCCTATAGGTGGTCATCTTCCACTTTTTCTGGCTGAAGAAATTGAGGCATAGTGATGTGGGGTAATTGAATTTCATTGCATTCTTGACTCCACACTTCCAGGCTGCTTTTTCTGGAACATGTAGTGAGACAATCCTAAATGTGGGATCCAGAAAGAGCTCAAATCCTGTATCTTAAAAAAAAATTGCTAGAGTATGTGCACTAACCAGAGAGAGGCACAGAGAAAGTGAGGGGGGGATGGGCATGCTGCGATTCCTTCATCTCCATTTTCCTTTCAGGATTTTGGGCACACACACACATGTGCTCAATGTGTTTCTCTTTTCTTTTTCTTTTTCTTTATTTCTCTTTCTTCCTTTCTTTCCTTTTTGTTCTTCTTTCTTTTTTTAGGGAGAGAGACTTTTGCTCTATGGCACATGCTCTCACCAGAGAGACAGAGACAGAGAGACAGAAAGCAAGAAATCACCCCCAGAGGGAGTGGCCACTCCACAAACCCTTCTCCTCCATTCTCCTCTTGGGATTTTGGGCATGCACACACACATGCCTGGCATCAGTTTAAAGCCTGTGGGTCTAGGACTTGAACCACAGTTGGCCATATTGGGGGTCCAGTGACATAACTATTATGAGATCTGCTGGTTCCTTGACATTTTTTTTTTAAGCCTCTGGGTCTGGGACAGGTACTGCATAATTGACCATGTAAGATCCAGCCACCTTGGCCCTAAATCCTGGGCCTTCTACTTGCTTCAGGTGAGGACTTGGGCAAGTGGCTCTATTTCCTCAAGCCCTAATTTGCTCATCTGTAGAATGGGGAGCAAAGCAACAATAACAACATTGCCAAGATTGTGTGGGAATGAAACCAGACCAGGCAGTCAGAGCCCTGCATAGCTAAGTTTTCCATATGAAGTATGAATGGCATTTTTTGGCCAACACTGTGACCCTCTGCTCTTGTCCTGGGGTCTGATAGGAGTACTGTAAGTTGACAGAAAGCTTGCCTGGACTCTCAAAGGGGTAGATCCCACCTCAGGTGCTATGCTGTCTGTGCTGGGCAGCAGTGGTCTTGAGAGCTGTCAGCTTTGGTTTCTTTACCAGGAGGTAGAAATACTTAACATAACACAGTGACCTCATGAGGAGCATACCAGATGCTATCATCCATAAACAGCCATTTATTCAAGTCAAGCAGGCCCCACATGCCACAGGTAAGCTGGGGAAAGAGAGATTGAATTGTTCAGTTCTGCAGGAGTGGAGGTTGAACAGAAAAGCAACACAACCCTTACTCATAACTTCCAATTGCTGCAAGTTTTTTTTTTTTTTAAAGCAGGTTAAACAGGTTTTCCATTGGAAGGTGTAGAAAAGACCCAAAGCCAGACAATGATAAAGTTTTCATTTTTCTACACTTGTCCTTCTCCCACTCTTCCTCAAACTCTCTCTCATCTCAAACCATCTGACCCTCACTCCACATTTCAGCATTCACCATGGCTCTGGATAAAACCTCTGAAGAAACATGTAAGGTACAATGTAGGTGGACTCAACTGCATAAAAGCACACTCTTCCAAATGAGTGAAAGCATTCCTACTTAAAAATGTATATAAAATGTAAATGAAATGGGGGG
>NW_006159921.1:3660596-3673142 GCF_000334495.1 Tupaia belangeri chinensis
GGGGGAGGGGTGCAGCAGTTATTGTAGGAGCTGGCACGTGAGTGCACGTTTATGAGCACATGAATGTGAGAGCACGTATCTTAGCGTATGTATGTCAGAGAAGCTCTGATGGTTTTCTTTGCAATGGGCATTCAAAATATGTAGACATGTTCTTGCTCCCTTCCTGAAAGGTCCTCCATTCCTGCCCCAGTTCCAGCTGCACATACACACACAAGATCCCACATATATACATACTCACGAAACTCTGACCAAGGAATCCAGCAAAACACGGGGCTGCTCTTTATAGGCCAGGGAGCTTGTTGTTTTAGTCTGTTGTTTTCATTTCTGTGCACCTGCACCCCTTGCCTAAGACCCCCACCACATGCTCCTGCCTCAACCAACAGCATGGGGATGTGTGTTTATGAATAAGTCACTCATTATACAATTTGGTTTCCTCAGGAATTTGGTAGAAAAATTGGATTCTGATGAATTGAGCTTAATTGAACCCTTCAGATCCTGGGCTTCTTTCACCTGCCTTGGGTTGGTTCTCTGGGACCCCCTAGACCCCATCAGTTCCCTTCTTCCTTCCTTCTCATAAGGAGCTGCATGTGTGATGCGACTGAGGTCTTTAGCATTTGCAGGAGCAGGGTGAAGAGCAAGGTATGTGGGTGGTAAGACAGCCTGGATTGCCTGATATTCTAGTGACTAAAGGGTGGGCAGAGAGTGGGCTCCAGGCTCCAGGTTATGAAGAGTTATTTCGTATATTTGACGTCCAGCCACAATGGAATCTTATTTACAAATGCTAAATAACCTAGACAGTATGGTACAAATTATCAGTAGCAGCAGGGGGAATGTCAACTGCTGCAACTTGGACTTTGAAGACATTATTATGTTTTTGAGCAATCCAGCATGAAGGATGTCTTAAGTCTAAATCCAATTTCTATTTGGTAGGTCTCTAAATCATGGCAGAGACAGCACTGCCAAAACAAAGCCATGACTTCTCCCTTGTCCTTTGGGACCTCATGGCAGAGACAGCACTGCCAAAACAAAGCAATGACTTCTTCATTGTCCTTTGGGACAAGCCAATCTGGACCCAAATACATCTTAGAGGAAAATCATCACAGAGTTGTGTTGCCATCAGATGAAGATGACCTTACTTCCTTAATTAGAGAAAAGAGTGAAGGTTAGGGAATTTATGGTGGCTTGCTGGAATGTGAAGAATGAAGGTAAAAAACAAAGAATTTGGGTTCCAAGCTCATCCTCAGCCACCTAGTGTAGACATCACCTATATAGTATCCCTGAGAGGTGGTGGTCCTGCTTCTGGTTGAACATGAAGAACTCACTGCTTCAGCTTCAGGTGGCACCATTCCACTCTTAAGCAACTGTGAACATTGAATATTTTTTCTGTTAAGATTAAACTGGTCTCCTTTCCAGATCCTGTCTTTAAGTCGTAGTATTACTTATCTATTGATGCATGACAGGTTATGCAGATTAGAGGCAAAGATTTATTATTTTATAATAAGATTATTATTATTCCCAAATTTACCAGCTTCAAGGTGAAAGAAGATTTATTATCTCATGGTTTTGGAGCTCCAAGAATTAAAACACAGCTACATGGGCAGTTATGGCTTAGGCTTAGAGTACCTCATGAAATTGGAGTCAGACTACAGACATCTGAGGTTGTCTGGGGATTAGAAGGTCTTCTTGCATTCATATGGCTATTGGCACAAGGCCTCAGCTCATTGCTGGCTGTTGGCAGGAGGCCTCAGGTCCTTTTCAAGTGAATTTCTCCATAGAGCTGATCGTGTATCTTCATGACATGGCAACTGGCTTCCCCTAGAGCAAGTGACCTAAGAAGGAGAGCAGGAAGGAAGTCACAATGCCTTTTATGACCATGTCTTGGAAGGCATACATCATTACTTCCGGCACATTCTAGTCAATTGAAGTGTATCACTAAGTCCAGCCTACATTCAAGGGGGAAGGGAGTTAAGCCTTCTTTCCAGGAAGGGAGTATTTATGAATTTTTGGACCTATTTTTAAACTACCATAGTCACTATTCTCTTAAATTATGCTATATCAAGTAAGCCTATTTAGCGATGTTCTCAGTAGTTCTCCAGATATTTGACTATAGCTATCAGCTCTCAACATCTCTGGCTTAATATCTTCAATCCCTTTGACTGTTTTATGCTTGATTGGTATATCTGTCTACTAACCTTGTATAGTGTAGCAATGAGGCTAAAACATAACATCCTGGATGGAACACTCTGAGTATGACTACAAAATAATTGTTAGAGCTCATTAACCCAGGCTCTTTGGTTCCTGCTAAAAAGCACAGTGCTTGGCATATGGTTGGTATTCAGTCAATATGCTATTGAAAGAATGAACAAACGAAAGACTAGATGAATGGACCTATTTCTTCTTAAAATACCTACCAATCTGCATTAGTGTACTTTTTTTTTAGCACCTTTTTATACTGTTGCTTAACTCAAACTAAAAGGCCTAAATCAACTCTTTTTTATTTTTTAATCCTTTTCCCATCTAAAATTCTCCCAATCCTGCGGCTGGATTTTTGACCTAAATGTGGAACTTGTCTCTAAGTTCACATGTGCTGGAGAAGACCATCCTAAATCATTAGTCTATCATCTAGTACAAGTTTTTTTTTTCAATTTGTGTTGTCCAAAAAATGTCTAGAAGTTAGCCATAGAAGTTATTGATTAAGTATTACTTTTTTTTTTTTTTTGAGAGATTTTCACTATAGGGCGCATGCGCTCGCCAGACAGACAGGGAGAGACATTAGAGACAGAAAGCGAGAAATCACCCCCCAGGGGGGATGGTCACGCCGCAATCCCCTCTCCTCCATTCTCCTCTTGGGATCTTGGGCACACACAAACACGCGCCCGGTGTGAGTTTTAAGCCACCGGGTCCTGGACATGAACCGCGTTCGACTACGTGGGAGTCCAGCGACATAGCCATTATGCTAACTGCTGGTTCCCAAGTATTCCTTCTTCAGGTCACCAAATTATTTCATCTATGCATTTTTTCTCTGCCACTAGGGTTCCTGATTTCCTGCTTCTCCCCCACATTGGTCTCTGCATGCAATCAGCACTCCAAAATTGAGAAACCATCCATAATTGACTTATTCTAACTACACTTAATCCAAGCCATCTTAAACAAATGTGGTTCTCTCTCAAGACGTTTAGAAAGTGAGATTCCATTGCCTTCCACAGTCCCCTATTTTCAGAGTCTAACATCTGGAAGTTAGGGAGAAAAGTGGGGAGGATGATGCATTGGCAGAATAATTGGGGTGGAAAGGATTTATTCTTGGCCTTTTTTAGCAGGAACCAAAGTCTTTTTTGGGGTGAGTGGGTGGAGAGGGAAGAGGGAATGGGGAGAGTGGGTCACAAGCAAAGTCTTTATTAATATCCGGCTGGGGTGGCCATTTTTTAAAATGATTTATTTAATTTTATTTATTCATTTATTTTAATTTGACCAGAGAGAGACACACACACACAGAGAGAGAGAGAGAGAGAGAGAGAGAGAGAGAGAGAGAGAGAGAATGAGAAAGCAAGCCACCGGGTCCAGTATTTGAACTGTGGTTGGCCATGTGGGAGTGTCCAGCACCTTAACCACCATGCCACCTGCTGGTCCCTGGGGTGGCCATTTTGAAAACCAATTAGAGAGCACAGAAAGGATGTGCTTCACAGAGTTGTCAGGGTCTGAGACTAATTAAGAGCATTCATAGTGAACTCAAAGATGTAGGGGAAGAATCTGAGTTTTCTTTGCTCATTCAGATGTGACTAAATTCTGAACATAGTTTATTTCCATCAAGTCTACTTTACTATTGCTTTATATTATAGAAATAATATGTCTTTTTTTTAACTCAAATAATTCATAATTGTGCAAGAATGTTAATAATCTTCATCTTTCCTTTAGGGTCTAGTTCAAACTCTGAAGTTAACAGCTTGTATTTCTTTCTGTATTTATTTCTAGGAGTATATCTACACAGAACATACATAGAACAAGATTTTAAATAATTGTTTTTAACTGGCGGGATCATAAAATACATATTGCCCCTCTCTTTTTTTCCCCTCCCAATCCTTTTTACATATCATTCCAGTGTTTTACTCATTCTTTATAAAAGTGCTAGGAATATAGCTTACATTGTCTAATTGTGTCTCAACTTGTGGATACTCAGGTTATTTTCAGTGAATTTTGTTACAACCAGCAACTCTTTAATAAGCATGTTGTAGAAATCTTTATCTTCTGGTGCCTTTATCTCTGTTCGATTTCTTAGAGTGGAATTTTGATTTTACTTGGTAGTATGTCTTACTTTTATACTGGTTAATCATACATTAAACCATGCACTATCTTCATTCCTTTCTTCCTTTATTCTCTAAGCTATTATTCTATTTCCTGCATGCAGTGGCTAATTTCCTAAAGTGACAATTTGGCTGAAATAAAATCCAAGGAAATGTATCTTTTCAATCATAGGGTGGGAGTGGGGAGCAGGTTAATTTATATGGATCCAGTTTTGAGGTTGGTTTATGTGTGTTGGTGAGTATGTGTGTATAGGTGTGTGTCCATATGCTTTAAATGCAAGGACCAATAATTAAATATTACACTCCATGTGAAATAAAATTAATACATTTCAGTACTGAGATGATGTATAGTAGAGAGAGCACTGAAATTAAAGTCATAAGACCTTGGTTTGAATTTCTTGGTTTCCTACCTATTGGCTATATACTATGAGAGTTGATATCATTATAGGAAAAATGGGCATAATTGTAGCACCTACATGTAGGTTCTGGGAATTAAAAGAGAGATCTCATTGTATAGACCATACAGACTTTCGCATGCATTTTGAGTTTACGTAAGGCAAGTAAAACACTCCAGAGGAAAGTCTTTTTCTTTCGCCACACACAAACAAACAAACAAACAAACAAACAAACAAAACATAAAGTCAGAATGAGGCCACCAAGACCTTTTGCTGGAGGAGTCTTCCAGAAGCTCAGAAGGGATAATTCCAACAGCATCTGGGGACTATAGATGGCTGAGTAGGTGGAGCGGAAGGGACAAGAGGCTTAAGATCACAAGTGTATTTCAAAACAGCCACGCACAAAAGGCTGCTCGAGCTTTTTCTGCATCTGAGGACCCATACGTCCCCTGGAAATCCTGACCAAGGCCAATTTCTTTCAGAGAACCAGCTAGTTTTGGTAATGGGTCTGAAGATGATTTGTGGTAGACTGGGGCTATTTGCTGCAGTCTTGTACTTAGTAGTGTTGGATACTTTCAGGTGTTTTCATCTTTCATTGAGGCAGTCAACTCATTGGTGTGCTGAAGACTGCCTTGGTTTTAAAACGGAAAGTCCAGTGTCCTCAATTCCAGGCACACTGGGCACTTGGCCATCTTAAGTCTTGACCTTGATTCTTAGATGGCTAAAACTGTTTAAAGGAATATATCATGGCTACGAAGGTTGTATTCCATTTCTCACCTCCCTGGGGATTATTTTTGATTCTTTAACTTTGCTTTTGTGGAATACTAATGTCCTGTAAGTGGAAAGAAGAGTTTTTCTTTTTTCTTTTCTTTTTTTTTTCCATTAAAATGCAGTATGGCTATTTTTCCCATTTAACAGAAAAGAAACAATTAGTATGGTGGATTTTTCTCCAAATTTTCAGCCCTCCATCCCTAATAATACTTACCACTTACCTTCCATCACTTGCCTAAAACCTTGTATTTCAGAATACATGATAAAATTTTGTGTCAGGCCAATCCATGGCCTGGTGATTAATGCAGCTAGATTCCACCAGGCCAGCTGCTCAGTTCAAATCCCAGACCCAGTGACTTGAAAAAACACCAGGCATGTGTGCATGCATGCCACAAGTCCAGAGAGGAGTGAGAGATGGAACAGAAGGGATTGCAGTATCATCATTCCCCATGGGGGAGTGCTCCCCCACTCCCAAACCCCTGGAAAGAGCATGTACCCTCTAATAAAATTTTAAAAAGAACTAAAATGAATAAAATAATACATCAAATGAAAATTTATATGTTGATATCAGTCTATACCACAGAAGGCCGTGACTTCCAATGAGTGTTTTGTTATAGAGTAGGAAGACCGTAGGGTCATTTTAAAAGGGATTACCTTGATGAAGTGTTAAACAGGGTTACAGAAAAGATTACAGAAAGGTTACATTATACATCCCATTTTTCCCAGGTAGTCCCTTTTAAGTCAGTGCCCCAGGGTCCTGTCCAGTTCATGCTCATTCTCACTGTCATACACATTTTGGTTTAGACTCAGTCATCCTAGAGGAGCTGGTAGACACTGCTACTTGGCAGGCTAAGGCCACATGGGAGCCCTGGCTTCGATTTCTGGCCAACCCTAAAAAGTCAAGCATAGTCCCAACTACTCAGGAGGCTTAAACAGGAGGATTGTGACATAGTAAGGCTTTGTCTAAGAAAAAAAAGGTGTCTGGTTTGGGTGACGAATTATATTGCCTCCCTACTTATGGCAGGCCTGGTAGAAGGAAATATTCTTTAGTTTTGGCTAAAATTTGCTAGTTACATGCTAGGCACTTTGACTACTTTCTACCCATTTAACCCTAATGAACATAAATGGCTGGTTTATGAAAAAGAAAAAGAGCCTCAGTTCCAGAAAGGCTAAGTAACTGGCCCATGTTCAAAAGCTAGTAAGTGGTAGTCAGGAGTAGAACCCAAGTCTGGCGAACTCCGATGTGTTCCTATCTTCATTCTTTTTTTTTTTTTTTTGGAGAGGTTTTTCACTATAGGGCTTGTGCGCTCGCCAGACAGACAAAGAGAGACAGAGAGACAGAAAGCAAGAAATCACCCACCAGGGGGGATGGTCACGCCACAATCCCTTCTCCTCCATTCTCCTCTCAGGATCTTGGGCATGTACGCACATGTGCCCGGCGTGAGTTTTAAGCCACCGGGTCCGGGACTTGAACTGCGGTCAACTACGTGGGAGTCCAGCGACATAGTCATTACGCTAACTGCTGGTTCCCCCTATCTTAATTCTTGTAGCAAGTGGTATGAGATGCTGGAAATTCCAGCTGCCTGAAATCTTCAAGGACTCCAAGGAAGCAGAAGTAACCTTAGTTGGCTGGGGGTGCTTTCACATGGGGGAGAGAAAACAAGGGTTTGTACTTATCTGAGTATTTCAGGTAATCCTTGTCCATCCTTCATTAGTAGAGCTGCCTGTTTACATGCCTGCTGAAATTGTTTTTCTTCTTCTTTTTTCCCAATTAAAGTATAACAAATCTGCTAAGACCTTGTCCCACATAGCCTTGCCAGTTGGGTGTTTGGGGGCAGATAAAATGAAGAAGTGTGAGTATAGCAGACTGCCCTGGGGTGAGAAGAGAAAAGAGCAGATCTGTATGCATCCTAGCAGCCGGCAGCTCCCTCTCTGCTGTGGCCTGTGCTGAGACTGTGGGCCAAAGGAGCCTTGGAAATGCTTAGACCTGCCTCTGTGCCTTTAGCTGTCCGGGTAAAAACATCACCTCTCTGGAGGCCTGTGCTGGAGCACAAACCCACATATTGTCTGGCCCCTGGCAGGCTGGTCTGTGGAGGGGACACTCTAAGAGCTCTATTTTAATCTTTTGGAGCTGGGCCAGGGTAGGAATTCAGCTGCCAGCACCAGGCTCCCCACCCCCATGCTCTCACTCCACCTCCCTGCCCCCTCCTCCTGGTTCCATTCGCCCTGACCTCCCATCATGAGAGGTGCTGGTGTTCTTTCTCTCTCCTTTTCTCTTTTTTAAACTACCAGGGCTCTTTCATTGATTTGACCTCCCAAAGTGAAGCAGACCAGGGCTCCTCAGTGGGCTACTTGGGGCTCAGAGCTGGCATGAGGCCAACCCTTGAATCTTGAGATTTACCTCCAGATGTGTGTGCCTCTGTATGTGTGTGTATGTGAGAGAGAGAGAGAGAGGAGAGAGAACATGTTGTGTGTGCGTGTGTGTGTATTTATGTGTGTTTTTTTGCTTCTCTATGATCTTTCTCTCCATGTGCAAAAAATAAAATGTATGGAGTGGAAAAATTGAGGGGAGGAGAATATGAAGAAAGAACAGGGTGGCCTAAGTCCGTAAACCTCTTCTTCTCCCTCTGCCAACCATACTTCCCCCACCTAGAGTCAGATAATTTCAGTTGTCCATTCAACTGCATCTTGTTTTGCTCTCCTGTTTCTTGGGTATATTTCTTTGGGTAGGAATGAGTTTTGTAAAGAGATCACATGGTGTAATGGGTATTGATTCCTATACTGAACTTGAATTTCCATCTTAGCTCTGTCACTTTCTGGCTGTGTGATATATAGGGCATGCAAATTCCATTCCTTGAGCCTCAGTTTCCCAGTCTGTAAAATGTGACCAACAATGCTACCAACTTTTACAGAAAGTAGACAGCAGAAGATTAAATGATGCTCAAAAGATGGCTATAACTGTCAGCTCCTTTCTTGCCTACCTTTCCCAGGAACAAGTCCTAAGGCAGCAGTAGGGCCTGGCTCCTGGCCACAGTGGAGAAGCCCCCAGCTGGTAAGGAGGGGCTGTTCTTCCTGAAAGGGTAGGAGGGGACAGAGGGTGTGGATCTTTCTCTCCCACCCGGAATCTCCCATCTTTGCTCACCCCCCATCCTCTGGCCTCTGCCAATGATGTGCATTTTCCCCTCTGCACCGGCCTCCCAAACTGACTCATTACCTCGACAGGGTAGCAACTTCCAAAACAAAACTTTTTCAACCAAGGAAAATATAACTATGGGGAGGAAAACATTTCACTATCAGGCCTCCTGGGACCCGAGGAAATGTACTGAATGTTTGTCAGAGAACGATGCCGTCCCAACTTCATCGACTCTGCAGAGAGCAGAGAAAGAACAATGCCTGGAACTTGGTTGCACGCAAGCCAGAATGACCCAACCAAGGCCCAAGATGGCGCTCGAATTGGCCAGATCTTGGAGGAGCCAAAATGCATCCAGCATTGGTGTTTTGAACCTGAGCTCACTGTGGGGTGACAAACATCAGAGAGGCCCTATGCTCCGTTCCATGCCAGTCTCTCATTTTCCCTTTCACTCCACAGGAGATGCCCATTATAGGCTAATTGTCTGGCAAAGGGCCTGCTTTCTTCATGCCTGCATTCTGGGGAAGGGCTAATGGAGCACATTTCAACTTCATAGTAGTGCTCCTGAGAGTTGTGCAATACTAGGACCATTTCTGAGACGTTCCAGGGAAGGGATCTTACAGCAATAATCAGGTGAAATCTAAGAAAATACCTGGTAGGTGGTGCTGGTGTCAAGTCAGATGCCAGGGAAGGCCCAAAAGATATTCCAGACCACATCCACTGTGATTCTGCCATGGCCTGGACAACCAAGGATAGGGGAACTGAACTAGTGAGTTACTTTTCGAGGGACTGTATCAGGTGAAGCAGAAGACTTACTTATTTAAATCTCTATAATGAAGCTTTTTATTTTTTGGAAGAGGAGGCATTTTGCAAAGGGAGGCTGAATATAGATTTCTCACAATTACTTTCTCTCTGTAGTAGATTCAATGCTGTCCCCTATTTAGGTTTTACACTCTATTCTCCCCAGCACGAGCACAAAATGTATCAACAATATAAAAATGGCCCAAGACTCCTTACTCATTCTGGAAAGGCATTCACTGAGTATTTTAAATTCATGGGATTTCAAAGCTGTTTTTTATAGAATATTGGTCTTCATCTGTAAGTTGGGAGAGGAAAGGTGTCTTTCTTGCAGTCACAGAGTGTGTGATCCTGAGCTAGAACCTGGGCTTCGCGGGAATGGGTCTGGTTTGTTGTCTTGTTTGCTTTCTTTTGTGGTCATGATTCTGTGTGTGCATATATGTCCTTTGCTTGTCTGATGGTGCAGGGTCTCTTTTCCAAAAAGAGTTTCTAGTAGTTGATTTTCTTCCTTCCTCCAAGGAGCTAATTCAACATTAAGTGGCAAACTAGAAAGGCAGGAGTCCTGGGCCTTAGTTCTTACTTTACTGAACCTCTCTCTCCTTATTTGTCAAATGGAAATATGAGGGAACTTCAAAAAGTTCACGGAGAAATAGACTACCACTTTCGGTGCTAAAATATTTGAAGCATAGCTTTCTTTTCTAATGCTTCTTTTTATATTTTTTCTTTATTATTAATTATTTTTAAAAATTTGCTTTAGGGCACATGTGTTCACCAGAGAAAGAGAGAGACAGAGAGAGACAGAGAGAGAAGGAAAGTAAGAAAGCAATCTGCCAGGTCCCAGGCTTGACTTACAGTCTGCTGTGTGGGAGTCCAGCGCCTCAATCGCCATACTACCTGCTGGCCACCTCCTGTTTTTTTTTTTTTTTTTTTTTTTTTTTTTTTTAATTTTTCCTTTTAAAAAAAATGTCAGTGGGTACATGTGCTCACCAGAGAGACTTGGTAGTGAGAAAGTTCCCCTGCCATGGGGGATGGTCACATGGTAATCTCTCTTCTATTTCTCCCCTTCTTTGGGGATTTTGGGCATTCATTCATTTGTGCCCAGGGTGTCTTCCTTTTCTTTTCTTTTTTTTTTGGAGAGGTTTTTGCTACAGGGCGCATGTGCTCGCCAGAAAAACAGAGACAGAAAGTGAGAAATCACCCCCCAGGGGGATGACCATACCGCAATCTCTTCTCCTCCATTCTCCTCTTGGGATCTTGGGCACACATGCACATGCGCCCAGCGTGAGTTTAAGCCGCCAAGTCTGGCACTCAAACGGTGGTTGACTATATGGGAGTCCAGCGACATAGCCATTACGCTAACTGCTGGTCCCAGCCCAGGGTGTTTTTCAAGGTGCTGAGTCTGAGGCTCTCTGCACAGTTAGCCATGTAAGATCTACCCACCTAGATCTGCCAAGGGCTGGCTTGCATAGTTTTTTTCTTCCTCCCCCTAGTCATATGCATTTTTTCATAAGCCTTTTGAAGTCACTTAGTAAAAGTTCTTACCCTGATCATCTCACAGGGCGATCTGTCAAGCTCAAGTGTTTGAGAAAGTGTTTTATAAACATACAGGATACTGCAGTTTTTGAAAAGCTTGATGAGAAAAACGATACGTACTTAAGTGGTCTTATTGGGCACCCGGACAAGATGTGCAGGTTTTCTGAGGACTCGGAAGGTGCAGGTAGGATGAGTGATCTGCATATTGACCCCTCTGGTGTCCAATCACTGTGCAAGACATCATGACACTTGGAGAACTGCTGGCCGGAAGTGCAGTCTGTACCCATGGAAAGTCAGGCTTTTCCCAGGTTCTGTCCTTCCTAGGGACATACCCAACTCACAGTACTCTGGAGATGGTATATGAGGTGAGTGTTAGAACTTTTTCAAAAGTCTTAAAGAAATACTTTCAAGGCATCCTGAGGGGACAAACTAAACTCCCTGTGGGCCATTTTCATGCTGGCTGGCATTTGAAAAGACTTTCAGGTCAATTCTTTATGGAGAAATTAAGCAATTGATGGGATTTAACTTGATTTTAAGTGACCATATGCAATTTCTGGTGGTCATCAGTTTATTACTCATTTAATAGACATTTGTGCTAGGAGCTACAGAATGTGCTGAAGAGATGAAGACCAAGAAAACGGGCAATGTTTTTGACTTCGAACATCTCATCTAGTTTACTTTATCCCTGCCTTTTTTCCTCTAGTCAATAACACCATCCCTTTTTGAAAGAATAATTTAATATTAATGTAATGATTGACCACTATAAGAAACTTGTAATGGTAGAAATGACATACGCTACCTGAAGAGGAAATACATTTTCATAGTAAAAAAAAAATCATAGCAAAGATCTTTCTTGACATTATGATATAATTGGGCAAATGAAAGTTCTATGGTTGCCTTTTTTTTCCTCCTGCTTAGTGATCACTTGAGATTGTTGACAAACTCTTGGTCTAAATTTGCCTAATTCCCTGATATGATTTTATTATTATTATTATTGCCATAGGGCATGTATGTCCGCTGGAGAGAAACAGAGACAGTGAGAGGGAAAGTGAGAAATCACCCCCTAGGGTGGATGGCTATGCTGTATTCCCTTTTCCCCCATTGTCCTCCTGGGATTTTGGGCACACATGAACATGCAGCTGGTATGATTTTCAAGCCACCAGGTCTGGGATTTGAACTGTGATTGACCATGTGTGGCAGTTCAACTTTGTAACCACTACACCAGTGCTGGCCTCAAAATATGCATGTTGGGAGAGGAGAGAGAGAGAGAGAGAGAAGAAAGAGAGAGAGAGAGAGAGAGAGAGAGAGAGAGAGGATTTCAATGCTGCAGTCCTCCAGCCTCCAGTAGCTTTTGCTATGCCCAAGTGAGAAAGTAAGCTTTTTAATTATGGAGAAGGAATTATTTCTTGTTGGTGAATGGAAACACTGCATTTTGCTGAGTATAACTTGTCATGCTTCTCACTTGGCAGATTAAACGTAAAAGACCTCTTCTTACTCTTTATCCCCATTCTGTCCCTCCCCTAACGCCTCCTTAAGAATGCTCATAGACAAAAGGGGATATTAAAGAACAATATCATCTGTTTGGTTTGAAAAAGAAGGTAAGCATTTATTTAAAGTCAGA
>NW_006159921.1:3673168-3675000 GCF_000334495.1 Tupaia belangeri chinensis
TGGTTTGCTTAGAAAGATGACAATTTACATAGGGAAAACAGCACATTTGGCCAGGACAACAAAACAGCCCTCTGAGGCTGTCAGGAAAGCCGACTACAAACATGCCAGTAAGGAGTCTGTGTGTGTGTGTGTGTGTGTGTGTGTGTGTGTGTGCGCATTTAAAAGAATTCTGTAAAACAGCATAAGACAAATACATGATCCAAAGTAGTACATTTCCCTGTTTTGGGGGATTCAGGAGAAACTTTGTGCAGGATTTAGGGATTGCAGAGTTCTCGACCATAGAAGAAATCTCAAATCCTAGCCAGAGGGAGTAGGGGTAGGAGGAACTTTGTGGGTGTGGAAATAGCAGGGATAGAGAAATTGAGATAGAATAGTACATGCAGAAATGCATCAAAGACATTCAAACATGCATGCAGTGGTGGACGAAGTAAGGTCAAGATGGCCAAGCTCTTGGGTGCAACTTGCTGAGAGTAATTGCCATGGCAACTGGCTCCTGCATTTTTCAATACTTAGCAATAATGAATACGAAAGGGTAATAATCCAAATGCTATTGATTAATCAGAACCAACTGGTCTGACTTTGCTGATCATAGTCAAAACAATGCCCCCAGATAATAATTCTTCTAAAGTTTTAGTGAGATTTCAAAAG
Source organism: Tupaia belangeri chinensis (assembly GCF_000334495.1). NCBI lineage: Eukaryota > Metazoa > Chordata > Mammalia > Scandentia > Tupaiidae > Tupaia > Tupaia belangeri. Next base: position 3,673,817 of record NW_006159921.1, read on the forward strand.
CTCAAGATGAAAGCTTTTTGTCTTCATTGAGACATGGAAAAAGTATTAGGTAAGCCAAGCACTGAGAAGGCTATTAGTTTATTATTGAAGTGACATTTCTTCACACTGAAGACAAAGGACTTGGAAACTATCCTTTAGATAGCAACAAAAATCTTAAAGAACCAAATTTTTTTTTTTTTTTTTTTTTTACTTTTTCACTCTGAATCTTGATTTCAGTGATATCAGGTGAGATATAAAGCATTTTTTTAACGCTTATGAAACAGTCATTCCATCCATTACCAAAGATTTCTTCTGTTGACAATATTTCCTGGAAATACAATTAGGCAGGTAGGAAATTATCAAAAATACTTGCCATTAGAAAAATTATCTTAATTTTTGTTAACCCCTGACCTCTTCTTATAAATCAGTAGGTTTAAGAGGCAGGCATTTTTATCAGTGCTGTTTTTGATTGAGGGTACTGGCCTTTAACAATATCCATTTAAAATGTTCAAATAGTTTCCAAATGTACATATTACAAAATATTATTGTTTCAATATTGGAGGTCACATTTAACATACCATACATGATTTATCTGTATATTTACAGAGGTTTAAAGCACACAAAATTGTGCAGATAACATATTGAAGTCTAAACTTTAACATATACTCAGTTGCATACATAGCAACAAGATACAATAAGTTCTGAACAAATAACAACCAATAATCAGCCAGATTATTATATACACATTAGGCAGGAAGCAATGGGACTCTGCCTAATAGAACGTTACTTAAATTACTTTTTCTATAAAACATCTCTCCCCCACCATACACACACACACACACACACACACACACACACACTTTTTTTTTTCCGTCACAAACATCAAAATAATGCTTGTGATCACATACCTGGAATATCCTCAAATACATCTGGTTTGTCACAAGAAAAGAGACAGCACAAAAAACTCAGAGTGACTTATTAACATTTTGCCAGACTTGGCTTTTGTAAATCAGTTACTGGATGGTGGTTACTGAGAAAGTATATTCAGACTTCTATGTCATGGATGGAAGGAAGAGGAGCAAAGGGTATTAACTAATAGCTTTATAACATTTGCCACAAGGTTAAATATTGGCTTTTGCTAAAATAAAAAGAAAAGTATATATTTGGAGGGGAAAGACCTAGAATAATATATATATATATATATT
>NW_006159921.1:3675088-3677159 GCF_000334495.1 Tupaia belangeri chinensis
AGAGACATAGAGACAGAAAGCGAGAAATCACCCCCTAGGGGGGATGGTCACGCCGCAATCCCTTCTCCTCCATTCTCCTCTCGGGATCTTGGGCACACACGCACACGTGCCCGGCGTGAGTTTTAAGCCACCAGGTCTGGGACGAGAACCGTGGTCGACTACGTGGGAGTCCAGCGACATAGCCATTACGCTAACTGCTGGTTCCCTAGAATAATATTTGAAATAACAATGACAACGATGACAATAAACCTCCTATTCCCTTTATAAAAAGAGAATATTTTCATAGCCCATTACCTGATTGTTAAACAAAACTACTGTCCTTTTGTATAACCATTTTACAAATTCAATATTCGTGGAAATAGAAGAAATAATTGAAAAACCAAACATAACTACTGTGTGCAGATGTGGTGGAAAAACCAGAGAGCCAAAATATGGCAAAATCAGTGCTTCATAAACAGTCAATGGATTTTTCTAAAAATACTTTTTGCTAATGGCAAAGTTCAACACCTCAGAAAAACTCTAGAAGAAATCTCAAATCCTAGCCAGAGGGAGTAGGGGTAGGAGGAACTTTGTGGGTGTGGAAATAGCAGGGATAGAGAAATTGAGATAGAATAGTACATGCAGAAATGCATCAAAGACATTCAAACATGCATGCAGTGGTGGACGAAGTAAGGTCAAGATGGCCAAGCTCTTGGGTGCAACTTGCTGAGAGTAATTGCCATGGCAACTGGCTCCTGCATTTTTCAATACTTAGCAATAATGAATACGAAAGGGTAATAATCCAAATGCTATTGATTAATCAGAACCAACTGGTCTGACTTTGCTGATCATAGTCAAAACAATGCCCCCAGATAATAATTCTTCTAAAGTTTTAGTGAGATTTCAAAAGCTCAAGATGAAAGCTTTTTGTCTTCATTGAGACATGGAAAAAGTATTAGGTAAGCCAAGCACTGAGAAGGCTATTAGTTTATTATTGAAGTGACATTTCTTCACACTGAAGACAAAGGACTTGGAAACTATCCTTTAGATAGCAACAAAAATCTTATGAAGAACCAAATTTCTTTTTTTTTTTTTTTTACTTTTTCACTCTGAATCTAGATTTCAGTGATATCAGGTGAGATATAAAGCATTTTTTTAACGCTTATGAAACAGTCATTCCATCCATTACCAAAGATTTCTTCTGTTGACAATATTTCCTGGAAATACAATTAGGCAGGTAGGAAATTATCAAAAATACTTGCCATTAGAAAAATTATCTTAATTTTTGTTAACCCCTGACCTCTTCTTATAAATCAGTAGGTTTAAGAGGCAGGCATTTTTATCAGTGCTGTTTTTGATTGAGGGTACTGGCCTTTAACAATATCCATTTAAAATGTTCAAATAGTTTCCAAATGTACATATTACAAAATATTATTGTTTCAATATTGGAGGTCACATTTAACATACCATACATGATTTATCTGTATATTTACAGAGGTTTAAAGCACACAAAATTGTGCAGATAACATATTGAAGTCTAAACTTTAACATATACTCAGTTGCATACATAGCAACAAGATACAATAAGTTCTGAACAAATAACAACCAATAATCAGCCAGATTATTATATACACATTAGGCAGGAAGCAATGGGACTCTGCCTAATAGAACGTTACTTAAATTACTTTTTCTATAAAACATCTCTCCCCCACCATACACACACACACACACACACACACACACACACACACACTTTTTTTTTCCGTCACAAACATCAAAATAATGCTTGTGATCACATACCTGGAATATCCTCAAATACATCTGGTTTGTCACAAGAAAAGAGACAGCACAAAAAACTCAGAGTGACTTATTAACATTTTGCCAGACTTGGCTTTTGTAAATCAGTTACTGGATGGTGGTTACTGAGAAAGTATATTCAGACTTCTATGTCATGGATGGAAGGAAGAGGAGCAAAGGGTATTAACTAATAGCTTTATAACATTTGCCACAAGGTTAAATATTGGCTTTTGCTAAAATAAAAAGAAAAGTATATATTTGGAGGGGAAAGACCTAGAATAATATATATATATAT
>NW_006159921.1:3677246-3699341 GCF_000334495.1 Tupaia belangeri chinensis
TTTGGAGAGGTTTTCGCTATAGGGCACGTGCGCTCGCCAGACAGACAGAGACATAGAGACAGAAAGCGAGAAATCACCCCCTAGGGGGGATGGTCACGCCGCAATCCCTTCTCCTCCATTCTCCTCTCGGGATCTTGGGCACACACGCACACGTGCCCGGCGTGAGTTTTAAGCCACCAGGTCTGGGACGAGAACCGTGGTCGACTACGTGGGAGTCCAGCGACATAGCCATTACGCTAACTGCTGGTTCCCTAGAATAATATTTGAAATAACAATGACAACGATGACAATAAACCTCCTATTCCCTTTATAAAAAGAGAATATTTTCATAGCCCATTACCTGATTGTTAAACAAAACTACTGTCCTTTTGTATAACCATTTTACAAATTCAATATTCGTGGAAATAGAAGAAATAATTGAAAAACCAAACATAACTACTGTGTGCAGATGTGGTGGAAAAACCAGAGAGCCAAAATATGGCAAAATCAGTGCTTCATAAACAGTCAATGGATTTTTCTAAAAATACTTTTTGCTAATGGCAAAGTTCAACACCTCAGAAAAACTCTGAATTAAGATCTTAGAATAAGTTTCCAAGCTGTACAACATAGTTTTAAATACACTACCCTTGTTGTTTGTAAGGCTTCATTGAAGTTTAGCTTAACAGTCATAAGCCATGTGTTTGAACATCTTGTGAGAGGTCACTAGCAAAGAAAACAAATTTTTTCCTTGTTCACCCCACTACTTATCTGAAGAGATACCATTGCTTTTTAAATTGTTCCTTAAAAATGTTTCTGGAACATTTAACTTTGAAAAAAAAATTCAGATTTGCTTCATTAAATCATCATTTAGACTTTACAAAGTGACAATGTAGCAATTTGAATTATTGTGTTAATCTGTAACTATTCTGATATGTTATAGTTTAATAAACAAATATACTAAGTGTTGCACACTCTCTGCTGTAGCTCTGGTACATAGGAAATTGGGAGAGCTATAGAGTAATAGCATCATCTTCCTAACATACATACATTTTCCAAAGCCAGAATATCCCATGTGCTTTTGATATAACTAGGGGACCTAAATGCACCGCAGACCCCTTAACACCTTGACTTGATAGTTCTTCACGAGAAATTGAGTACATCTTGGGTGAAGAGTAATAGAAAAGAGGAGGCTGAAGAGTTGGGATTTTGTTATATCTTCTTGCCTAATAGAGTCATCTTCAAGAGAATAACTTGACACTCAACCAGGGTGTATATTTGGGTTGCAGGATAACAATGAATGAGAGGTTAGTCCTCTTTTCCACTTGTCTGGCAAGATCCCTTGGCAAATATGGGGTAGGTATTTGCCAAGTGGCTCCTGAACAAGGTCTCTTTAGGGGAATACAACAAGGCTGCAGTCATTTCTTCTCATAAAGTGTTTTGGGATCCTTCAGGAAAGAGGACTAGAGGAGTATTATTACTAACTGGCTTCGATGTTCAAACCAAATGGAACCATTTTCTCTCATGTAATTATTGCTTCAAGCATTAGTGAATGTTCTTAAGATGAAATGGATCTCATCTTTAAGTACCCATTTCTTAAAGTACTAATTCCCTAGTGAATGTTTTTAATTACTGTGTCCCAAGTACCCTCACCAAGTAAGACGATGTCATAGCCTGATCAGTGTTTATCAAGCATATACATCTGTGATGTGCATTTTCCAAATTGTCCTTCCTCCCTCACAAATAGATAGCAAGAGTGAAATTAAAGGTGTCTAGCTCAATATGCATGTCTGCCTAATGAGAAGGCTCCTGTCTCTTCTAAGACATCAGTGAGAAGATGTATGATGAATGTATAGCTACTTTCTTTGATCACACTGTGAGCTCCTTGTGGCCTAGGAATCTGTTTGACACCTAATTCTTTGGTTTTCTGTGGGACTTAGAATGGAGATAGACATATGGAAGGGCGTCAGTCAATGAGTCTTGAGGATTTTTACCAATAACGACAGATGGATAATATAGATAAAAATAAAGCATGTTAGAAAATCCCTGGAAAAGAAGACCCAGGGCAAGAAAATTTCCACCAGGGGCTCTCCGATTGGACTTCAAATGAAAGACACAAGTCCATCATATTCCAAATGAAATAAAACAAAGATAGTAAAAATTAAACAAAAAATCCTTAGACATTATAATGTACCTATAATTAGAAGATTGACAGGATGAATAAAGGACTATGAATTAGAAAACACAACAATCTCTCACAAGAACATCATATTAGTTTAAACTGGGCTCACAAAGTATTGGGAAGTGGAGGAGTTCTATCTGAACAGTTAATTATTGAAGATGTAACACGTCCACTTTTGTATAGGAATAGTGCTGGGAAAATGCATTTTTTTAAGAGATTTTTTTTTTTTTTTTGCCTTACGGCACTTGTGCCCTGAGAGAGACAGACAGAGTCAATGAGAAGAAAAGTGAGAAATCACCCTGGGGGTGGGGGAGTTGCCATCCCTTCTCCTCCTGGGATCTTGGGATGGCCATCCCTTCTTTTCCTGGGATCTTAGACATAGATGCACATGTGCCTGGTGTGATTTTCATGCCACTGGGTTTGAGACTCGAACTGCGGTTGGTCATGTGGGAATCCAGCAACTGAACTGCTATGCTATCTGCTGGCCCCTGGAAAATGTATTTTCAAGTGAGTTAAGTATGTCAGTTGAAATCTACTGTTCATTATTCATTTAATGAGCATGCCTCTCTTTCTCGCAGAAGATGAAAAAATAACCCTGTGTCCTCAATATAAATTATTGGTTTGAAATTAATCTAATTTTGGCCCAGTATGCCAGAACTTGTTGACCAAATGAGGGATCAGAAGGGTGCATGTTTCTGCCTTTGCTGCTTGTTGAATAATTCCTATCTAATTTTCAGTTGGGAACTTCCTCTCACGTCACCAGAATGGTCAGGATCAGAGAATTGCTGGGTTTCTTAGTTCTTGATAATTCTAGCACCTCATCTCACAGATTTATTCAACATTTACAATTTGTCTTATAACTAGAAATAAGTAGAAACTGATTGCAGATAACTTTGTCATTTATGTTACTAATTAAGAATAGAATAATTTGAAATGCCATCTTCTCAAATTTGCTTTTCAGTTAATTAACTTAGATATCTACTACGTGAAATTTTTATTTCCTAAAACAAGGTGCTCTGTGATCTTGGAAACTTGTTAGGTATAGGTTAAGCAGAAGACTTGAATTTGGAATTGGAAATAGATAAATGATTTGCAAAATAGGTAAGTAGTCCATAGGCAATCAAGAGTTGACTAAGTTTGTACTAGCTAGCAAAGGGCTACCTGTTTAAAGAAAATAGTTTTGGTTTTCATCCCTAACTCTGAGACTAAACCAGCTTTGTGACCTTGTGCAAGTCACTGAATCTCTCTGGTCTTCATTTTCCTTCTGTAAATATAAAGATTTAGACAAATTTTATGGTCCCTTCTAGTTTTAACACTCTCTAGCCTTCCATACATCTAGAACTGACTTAGACAGAAGAAAACTGTATTTTAAAATTCTCTTAGGCATAGAAAAGGAGCTGTAGTGATTCAGATCAAGATTCTTTGGGGGGTTCGTTGAGTATAAAATCTCTTAAAAAAATAAAGACTGAGCTCCAGGCTTTAGTTTTCTAATGACCATAGGCCATGAGCCAAAGCTGTACCTTTCCAGCAGGGTAATTATTTATGTTTAAATCAAATGTTTTAAAAATGGAAGGGATCAGAATAACATTGTGAACAGGGGACTTTATATGAACTCCCATGAGGAAGAATGGTAGAACTGTGAGGATAGGGATAGGGCCATAAAGAGCAATATTTAACTGAAATGCCTGTGAAGCAGAAAAGGACCATTTAGAATGTCAGTGAACTGAATGGATCTTGGCTCTAGGAGATGAGAAGACTCATGCCTTTTCTGAACACGCGGTATGATTTCTCTTTGATTGGGTTTCTCATTTGGGAGAAATTCAGGTAGGAGGCAGCGAAACCAAAGCAGGATTTCCAAGAGTTTTTGAGCTCATCTTTGGAATAAAACACTGGCAGGGGATTTGAAGAAATGATTTTCCCCAAGGCCATTGGGTAGATGATCTCAGGGCAAAACTGACTCCTGGAGGGGTAGACTGAAGAGGGGAAGGCAGCCATCCTGGCCCTGGACAATCAGTTCCTTGACCTCTGATATGCCTTTAGTGGATGTCCTGTGGGGCAGTGAGGAGTCCATTACTGCTTGACTATATCTGCAAGGCACTTTCTTGTTCAATGACAATCTCATCACTTAAGAATCTGGAGCAGATCCACTACGATTTTCAGAGACACCGTCCCCATAGACTTACTTTGTTTATCTTAGAATTGTAAAGGAAATAGATTTTTGCTTATATCTCCTTCCTCCCTTTATCTTGTCTATAACTTAGACTTTCACTTAATTAAGCCAACTCCTAGCACCCTGGAAAAATTTCCAGACTGTTTTCAACACTTGAACATAAGCTGAATGCGCAGGAAGGGTTGCTTCCTGCCCTATTCTGTCTTTACAAGAAAACAAGTGTCCTCATTTTTGCTTCTGGTGGTCTTCATACAGAGCTCAGACAAGGAAAGTCCTGTCTGAAGCCTACTTAGACAAGTGCTGAAGGAGAAAATGAGTTCTGAGAAATCTATAGTTGGAAAGACTTGTTTTAGCAGACTGGGAAACCAGGACAAGTCCAACTCACCTCGGTGTGCTACATAATATAACCTGGACCTCTGCCAGATACTCTTCTAAAGGTTTGGGAAAACAATGCCAATCTTATTTTATTTATGGAACTCCTGTTCATCAATCACAAATCCCTAAAAGAGCCTTAAACCCAGGTGTGAGGTTACAGAGCCAGGTGTAGAACTGAGGGTGCCTCTGGGCTGGCCCACCTCAGCCACAGGTGCTACTAACAGCGTGGCAAGTTTGAATCAGAGTCCCTGTTGATACAAGAGCTTCTCATGCCCTTTCTAGGCAGCACTGGGAAAGACACTGGCAAGTCCGGCCTCTACGCCCCTTTACCTCTGATAAAGAGGGCCTTGAATCTGCCATATGTGGATGTGTAACATTCAAAACGTTTGAATACGGGCGAGTACACTGTGGGGCAGGCTGTGGGTAGACGCTGTGAAATGCAGGGCCTAATGGTGGAACGGCGCGGTGGCGACTCCCTAAAGCATGCTGCTGAGTATTTCTGACACCGGGGTGGTGGCGGGGCTCTCAGGGCTCGTCTCCAGGCCGGTGGGGCTGGGCAGGTCTGGGTGGCCTACTGGTGGTGGGCTCAAGCTGCCCCATGGCTTTGCGTCCTGGCTCACCAGGGCCACGGGGTAGGACTCCACGTAGATGCGGTGGACTGAAGGCCTCGCGTCCAGGAGGCTGCTCTTCCTCTCTTCAGGGAGGCTGGCGGCGTGGGATAGAGCCAGACCCCGGGGCCCATCGAGGGCAGGTTCTGGCCGCTCGGCCTCTCCGGACCCCTGGGCCAGGCCGCAGGCCCGCGACAGATGCTGCGTGTAAACGCCATCGGAGAGCGACAGAGACTGCGTCTCGCTGTGCATGCGCAGCCAGCGGTGGTGGCGACTGAAGCCGCCGTAGTGCTGGTGCTTGCCCGGCTTCCGTTTTCCCAGAAAGCCCAGCGGGGGCCGCGCGCCGGGTGCCATCTTGGTGTGGTTCTTGGGCGCGAAGTCGGTGAGGGTCAGGCTGTGGAGGAACTCCGCACACGACTGTTCGCGATCTGGGCCCTGGACCCGGCCTTGGGCATCCTGACCTGGCCCTGCTGCGCTCTTCACGTCGTGCACCTGTAGGACATCGGGAGCGCTGCCGCACAGGCCGCTTAGGGCCTGCTGAGCGATGTCGTGGGATGACAGGTAGACCAGGTCCAGGTCTCTGGGACTCAGGGCGTCACTGGAGTCGTAGTCACTGTCAGTGGGGAGGAAGACTTCAGAGCAGCCTTCCTCATCGGAGCAGGGCTGTGAGTCTGCGAAGTCAGAGGGTAAAGTTAGCAAAAAAGGTAAACTTAGGGGCTAGCAGGTGGCATCGTGGTTAAGGGGCTGGATCCCACGTGACCAACTCCTTATTGGAGTCCTGGAAACACACAGGGCACATGCATGTGTGACCAAAATCCCTGGAGGAGAAGAGACTGCTATATGGCCATGCCCCCTGGGCTGATTTCTCTCTCTCTCTCTCATTCTTTCTGTCTCCTGGCAAATGCATTCGTCATAAGGCATAAATATCTAAAAACAAAAAATAAAAATGTATACTTTTAGCTGGGGTCTGCTTTATGGGCTAGATCTGTGCCCTGTGCTTTGTTTAATGTCTTCTGTCATATCTTTAATTTTTAATAATTTTGAACAAGGTCCTCCACATTTATTTTGCATAGGGCCTTACAAATTATGCCATGTGGTCCTAGCTTAAGGGAAATGAAGAGGAACATAAGCAGGTCCTATCCAGAAAGAAGTAGAAGGACATTCCCTCATTTCCCACACATTTTTATTATTTTTCCTATGATAAAACAGGAAAATGGATATTATTAATTGATCTATTCTCTATTTTTATTTCAGAGATGATTGTTGTGTTTGACAAAGTAGGAATTAAAAAATAATAAAATAAAAAGAAACTACTTTATCACTTTCTGTTTTCAAGATGCTCTCTATATTCAATGAATCTTTGAAGTATAAAAATATTAAATTTATCATAAGTCAGTACTTTCAGAAGAATTCAATGTGTACTCACTTCTTAAATATTTACAATTGACTTGGGACCAGCAGTTAGCGTAATGGCTATATCGCTGGACTCCCCCATGTGGTCCTAGCTTAAGGGAAATGAAGAGGAACATAAGCAGGTCCTATCCAGAAAGAAGTAGAAGGACATTCCCTCATTTCCCACACATTTTTATTATTTTTCCTATGATAAAACAGGAAAATGGATATTATTAATTGATCTATTCTCTATTTTTATTTCAGAGATGATTGTTGTGTTTGACAAAGTAGGAATTAAAAAATAATAAAATAAAAAGAAACTACTTTATCACTTTCTGTTTTCAAGATGCTCTCTATATTCAATGAATCTTTGAAGTATAAAAATATTAAATTTATCATAAGTCAGTACTTTCAGAAGAATTCAATGTGTACTCACTTCTTAAATATTTACAATTGACTTGGGACCAGCAGTTAGCGTAATGGCTATATCGCTGGACTCCCATGTAGTCGACTGCGGTTCGTGTCCTGGACCTGGTGGCTTAAAACTCAAGCCGGGTGCGTGTGCGTGTGTGCCCAAGATCCTGAGAGGAGAATGGAGGAGAAGGGATGGGATTGTGGTGTGGCCATCCCCCCTGGGGGGTGATTTCTCGCTTTCTGTCTCTCTGTCTCTATCTGGCGAGTGCACGCGCCCTATAGGAAAAAAAAAAATTACAATTAACTTCAATCTCAAAAATTCGTTTTTGTAAAAAAAGGGGGGGTGATGGTGGTAAGGGAAAAGAGACACTGGTGACTGAAGTTGGGATACTCAGTTTAAAAATCCTAGCTGCCCTCCACCTATTTCTGTGAGCCTGGGAAAGTTACTTAACTTCTTTGAGCTTAAGTTTCTTTAGAAAGTGGAGAATAATTGAACTTGTTACTTAGGATGACTGAAAAATAAGTTGATTATGTCCATAATCACATTATTAACACATTGCCGGTTCTAGTTGTCTAAAAAGTAAAAAAACGAATGTCAAAGGAAAAACAAAACCAAATATAATTAGAGGCAGAAGTTTCCAAGTGCATATTATGAGGTCCATGTGTGAGCTGTGCGTTTAATTCTGTAGATATTTGTCATTTAGTTCAATAATTGTTTATATCTTTTATTCCTCAATCAGGTTATACATTTCTATAGGGCAACCACTGTCTATAATCCTTGGAATTTGCCACAGAACTTTGCCCATACATTTCACTTTTGAAAACATGCAAGTGTTCTTAGAAAGAACAATTTTTTTTTTTGCACCCAAATATTTATTTATCTATTGGAGAGGGATAGTATGTGCATTTTTATTTTTCACATGACACTTAATCACCTATATCTTTACGGTATATAACATTTCTTTTTCCAGCACAATTACCATGCGTATCAGTCAAGACAGAGCCGTTACTATACACATCAGCAGCAGCAAATAGCTTTTCTTTTTTTTTTTTTTTTTTTTGTCAATTAAGTATGCTTTTTTTTTCTTTGTCTTCCCCTGGTCCCCTTCCTAGAGCACAGATAATTGGTATATATTGAATGAGGACATTCAAAGTCAATCTTTCATAGTCTGACTTGCTTTGCTTAGCATTAAGTCTACTATATTCATCCACTTTGTATCAAATGACAGGGTTCCATTGGTTTTTATGACTGAGTATAGAGTACATATGTCACATTTTTTTCAATCCAGTCATCTATTTTTGGACATTTGGGTTGATTTACTGTCTTAGCAATTATAAATAATGCTGCAATAAACATGGATGTGCAAGTGCTTTTCTGGCTGAGGGTTTTTCTGTCCTTTGGGTAAATACCTAAAAGTGGGGTTACTGGGTCATATGGTAATTCTATTTGTAGGTTTCTAAGGAATTTCCATATAGTTCTCCAAAGTAGTTTTACTAATTTACATTCCCAACAGCAGTGTAGGAGAGTTCCCTTTTTATCATAGCCTTGCCAGCACTTATTTATTTTCTTAATTTTAGCCATTCTTACTGGGGTTAAGTGGTATCTCATTATGGTTTTTGATTTGCATTTCCTTTATGATAAGAGATGTTGATCATGTTTTTATATGCTTTTGGACTCTTTGTATGTCTAGAACAAGTAATTTCTAATCTGAAAATCTGAGGTAATACTAATAAAAATCTTAATAGAATTTTAAATAGAATTTAATGAATTGATTTTAAAATTCATTTGGAAAGGAAAAATTATGAGAATAACCAAGTTTAAACATTTTCTATAAGACATAATAGGGAGAAGTAAGTATCAAAGCATAGTATAGAGTTTGGGTCATCAAAACTTAGTGGTATTGGTGTAAAAAGGGACAGATGGATCTGTAGAAAGAAAGAAAAAGTTCAGAAACAGTCTTAATTTGTGTGATAATTTAACATGTGGTGAAGATAACATTCTAAGTAAGGGAGTGAATAGATTATTCAATATAGAGTGTCAAACAGTTGGCTATCCCTTTAGCAAAATAGAAAATGTTCAACCTGTACCAAATATAAAAATAAATCAGTTAAATATAGCAAGAAACCCCAAAGTATTAGAAGACAACATGTTTGGGAACCAGCAGTTGGCGTAATGGCTATGTTGCTGGACTCCCACGTAGTCGACCTCGGTTCGCGTCCCAGACCCGGTGGCTTAAAACTCATGCCGGGCGCGTGTGCGTGCGTGCCCAAGATCCCGAGAGGAGAATGTAGGAGAAGGGATTGTGGCGTGACCATCCCCCCTGGGGGGTGATTTCTCGCTTTCTGTCTCTATGTCTCTCTCTGTCTGTCTGGCGAGCGCATGCGCCCTGTAGCGAAAATCTCTCCAAAAAAAAAAAAAAAAAAAAGAGAAAAAAAGAAAAAGAAGACAACATGTTTATAATTTGGGGGCAGAAACTTAAAAAAAAAAAAAAAGTAAAAAAGGGGACCAGCAGGTAATGTAGTGGTTAAGTTGCAAATGAGTGACTGTGGTTTGAGTTCCAGACCTGGTGACCTGAAACTCACACTAGTGCATGTGTGTGCATTCCCAAAATTCCAAGAGGAGAATGGAGAAGAAAGAATTGCAACTTGGCCATCTACACTTCGGGTGTGATTTCTCTCTGTCTCTCCAGTGAGCATGTGTGCCTTATAGCAAAATTCTATCCCCCCTCAAAAAAAAAAAAAAAAAAAAGGAAACTAAAAGGAAAATGATAGGTTGGAAAAAAAAAAAAAAAAAAAAGGAAACTAAAAGGTAAATGATAGGTTGGAAGAAAAAGAAAATAATGGCATGATAAAAGATTAATATACAGAATATATAGAAAACTTTTATCTTATAAATCTGTGAGAAAACTGTGCAAATGGGCAGAAGGTAAGAATCAATACTCTAAAGAAAAATGAAGACAAATGGCTAATAAACACATTATTATTATGTTCAACCTAGATAGCAATTAGGGAAGTAGGGATTGAAACAATGTGGCCTGTTCTGCCCATCAGACTTGCAAAAAAATAAGAGTTACAATCTCATGTGTTGGTGAAGTGTGGAAAATCAGTGTGGCAGTATACATTGGTACAGTTCATTGGACATGGATCCAGTGGTATAGCAATTTGGTAGACTACATTAAGAAGTTATATGTCATTTGTATATCAGGTCCTGTTTTAATGTATCTGTGAGAAATTGTATTCTTGGAGGTAGTTACAAGTTGTTTACTGTAAAGTAGATTTACAGTAGTTAAAAAATAAAAATCATCTTGTGGTTGAGAGTTCTGTGACAGAAAACTGAGAGGTACAGAAGCATTGAATAAAAATTATATGCTTTCAGAGTTCTGCAAGGGTCCATATTCAGAAGTACTAACTTTCTGATTAAAGAATACAAGAGATGGAGCTAGGAGATGGCACAGCAGTTACATTGCTGGACTCCTACATGACCGACTATGGTTCAAGTCCTGGACTTGATTGCTTAAAAGTCATGCTGAGTGCATGTGCATGTGTGCCCAAGATCCCAGGAGAATAGAGGAAAAGGGATTGTGGCATGGCCACTCCCCACCCCTGCCTCCAGGGAGGTGGTGATTTCTCACTTGCCCTATCACCGTCTCTCTTTCCAGTGAGCACACTCACCCTAAGGCAAAAACATCTTTTTTAAAAAAGAAAGAATATAAGAGGTTATTAAAAAATCCTATAGGGTTAACTGGTTTTAGTTAATGTCATCATAGTGAAATATCAGACACAATTATTAAGAATATTGCAAAATTAAGGAATAAACTTGATTTTGTTATGGAGTCACTATCAAGGTTTCTTCTGTTTTAGGAACTCAGAACTTGTTTATTTCAGGTTCAGGTATAAAGTGCTGCTTTTTTTCCTGATTGTATGATCTGCATGCTTACTCATAAATGTCAGGGCTTGATGTCAGTTTTTGCTCTCCCACTGCCAATTGTTACCCAATATCTATTATCTTTTTTCAGTTTACAATCTTGATTTTATTGGGGTATAGCACTGCACTCATGTAAAAGGCCACTTTTTTCCCCAGCTTCCCTTGCAGCTAGGCCTGGTTATATAATTAAGTTCTGGCCACTGAACTAGAACTTGATGTATTGTATGAAACTTCTGGAATACTGAATAAAGGGAGATGGTTTAGCTGGGAGATTGGCCATTTCCTTTTTCCCCTTTATTTTCAGTTTCTCACAACAAGATATATCAGATGGAGTCATGAGTCATGCTTGGAAATCGAATCCATGTGCTAAGATGGTGGAACTAAAACCTAGATCTTGGTATCTGAAAACTATAGAGTGCATATACCAACCCTGAATTACCTGTCTCTGGACTTCTCTCACACAAAAGAGAAATGCTATGACAGTCTTTTCTGGGTTTTCTCTAATATAGATCCAATTCATTCTCTCTGGTAAGAAAACTTAATGTCTGTCAGTAGGGGAATGGTTAAATGAAGTGTGGTACATCCATACTATGGAATATTATCCAGCAGCTACAAAGGATGTACCCATATGCTATTTTTCAAATGATGGTTACCAAAAAATGACTCCCTCTTCTTTGAGATGTCATTTGTTCAAGATTTTCTTCAAACATAGGAAGTATCCCCACCTGTCCCAGAAGAGATTGCTCACTTCTCTGTGCTTTTTTAACCTTTGCTGCTTTTTGACATTTAGCCTGTATAGGCTGTATTATTATCTTTTGAATATAAATATAGCATCTTGGTTTCCTGGTTAGACTATGAACCCTCTCAGAACAGAGATATTTAATCCATTAATTCACTCACTGTGAAGATTCTATATTGCTTAAGCTCCTGTTCTAACAGAAGCACTCTGCTTGGTACTTGAGTGGCTACAACATTAATAACTTGTATATGTTTTCAAGAACTTTACTGTTTTAATGGTGATATAAAGTGGATATTGTCATGAGACTATGGAAAAGCATAGGTTTTATAAGAGAAGTCTAGCAAACAAGATGCAAGTTCAGAAAAAAGAGGGATTACTTTTTATGACAGGATGGATTAAATACTTTATCATCTCTTTTTTTCTCCCTCCATTCATTCATCTCTGCTCTGTCTACATTAATTTATTTCTTCATCCATTTTTAAAAAGTGATTTGAGGCAGCTTTTAATAATAAATGTGCAAACAAACATAAGAGGATTAGGAGCCATAGAGGAAGAGGAAACACCACAAATAGTCTTATTTGACTAAATGGAAGGTAGCCTCATTGGTAAAATGAGGCTACATAGAAGGAGTTCTGACATTTGTGCTCTTGGCAATTTATCCTAAGGTTTATTTTGATACAAGAACTTGTATGTGAGTATTCATAGCAACTTTATTGGTAAGCTCAAGCTGGAAACTACCCAAATGTCCTTTGGTGGGTGAATAGTTTAGAAAACTGTGGTATACTAATAACATAGAATATAACTCACCAATAAAAATAATAAATTTCATGTATGTAAAATTTATGAAATAACGTAATTATATAAGTGAAGAACAGATGATTAGCTTCAGGAGTAGGAACCGGAGGAGAGGACAGATAAAGTTATAAAAGGATAATAGAAATTCTGTGGTGATGTGATAGTTGTGTATCTTGATTATGATGGTGGTTACCCAAGGTTACACATGTGGTAAAGTTACGTAGAACTATATATGCAAGTTCATAAGTGTGCAAGAACACAAGCACATATATACATACAAACGAATGTATGTGTAACTGGTGAAATCTGGATAAACTCTGGATTTACTAACTTCTTGGTTTTGATTTTATACAAGATTTGTGTAAAATGTTAACAATTAGTGAGGACAGAGGGAAGAGTGCACAGGACTTCTTGTGCATTTATCTGCAATCCTTCGTCTATAGTTATTTCAAAATGAATAATTTAAAAAGGGACATTTCTCAGCACAATAAAAGCCATATATGGAAAACCTATAGCTAACATCATACTAAAAACTGGAACAAGTCAAGGCTGCCCACTTTCTCCACTCCTTTTGAGTATAGTACTGGAAGTCCTAGCCAATGCAATCAGACAAGAGACTAAAATAAAAGGCACTCAAATAGGGCAAGAAGAAGTGAAATTTTCTCTATTTGCAGATGACATGATTATATACATAGAAAACCTCAAAGCATCCACAAAAAACTTTTAGAAGTGATAAATAAATACAGTAAATCAGGATATAGTATCAGTGATAAATGAATACAATGAATCAGTGATAAAACTATCAGTGATAAATGAATACAGTAAATCAGTATATAGGACACAAAATAAACATACAAAAATCTATAGTGTTTTTATATACCAACAGTGAACTTGCTGAGGTAGAACTGGAGAAAACAATTCCATTTACAATAGCCACAAAATGAATAAGATATCTAGGAATAAACCTAACCAAAGAAGTCAAAGACCTCTACAATGAAAACAGAAGAAAAAAAAGTTAAAAATGGCACAAAAAAGTGGAAAGACACTCCATCACTCCATGTTTCTGGATTGGAAGAAATAACATAATCAAAATGTCAATCCTACCAAAATGAATCTAAAAATCTAATTCAATCCAAATCAAATTACCGGAGATATTCTTCACAGATTTAGAAAAACAATCACAGAATTTGTCTGGAATCATTAAAGACCTTGTATTGCCAAAGCAATACTGTGCAATAAGAGAGGAGTAGGACACATCTTACTCCCTGAGCCTAAACTTTATTACAAAACTGTGATAATCAAAACAGCATGGTATTAGCACAAAAAATAGACATGTGGATCAATTGAACAGAATAGAGACCTCAGAAATAAATCCCCAAACATATAGCCAACTGATTTTTTTTTGGGGGGGGAGAGGGTTTTGCTATAGGGCGTGTGTGCTTGCCAGACAGATGGAAAGAGACAGAGAGACAGAAAGAGAGAAATCACCCCCTAGGGGGGATGGCCACACTGCAATCCCTTCTCCTCCATTCTCCTCTCGGGATCTTGGGCACGCACGCACATGTGCCCGGCGTGAGTTTAAGCCACCGGATCTGGGACTCGAACTGCGGGCGACTACATGGGCGTCCAGCGACATAGCCATTATGCTAACTGCTGGTCCCTAGGCAACCAATTTTTGACAAAAGGCACCAGTCAATCCAGTGGAGAAAAGAAAATCTCTTTAGTAAATGGTGCTGGAAAAACTGGATATCCACCTGCAGAAAGATGAAACTGGGCCCCTGTTTCTCACCATCAACAAAAATCAACTCAAAATAGATGAAAGATCTAAACTTAAGGCTTCAAACTATAACGCTACTCATGGATAATGTAGAGAAAACTCTGGTAGACATGGGAGCAGGGAAGACTTCTTAAAGCACAATCAGTAATCCCAAAAATAAACAAGTAGGATTACATCAGGATAAAAAGCTTCTGCTCAGTAAAAGAAACATAGTTAAAGTGAATGAGCATCCCTAAGAATGGGAGAATATATCTGTAAAATATCCCTTGATAAAGGACTGATAACCAAATATACAGGGAACTCAAATGACTTTCCTGAAAAAAAAAATCAACCCAATTAAAAGATGGGAAAATGAACTGAACAGGAAACTCTCTAAGGAAGACTTATGATCAGCCAAAATGTGTAAGAAAAAATGCTCAACATCCCTTATCATAAGGGAAATGCAAATCAAAAGCACAATTAGATACTGCCTGTCCTCATTCAGAATGGCTCAGATTACAAAAGTAAAAAGTGATAAGTGCTGGCAAGGCTATGGAGAAAAGGGAACCCCCCCTACAATGTTGGTGGGAATATAAATTAGTACAGCTACTGTGGAGAACAATATGGGGGTTCCTCAAAGACCTATAAATAGAACTACCATATGATTCAGCAATTCTACTCCTAGATATTTACCCAAAGGATATGAATACTCTCAGTCTGAAAAGTACTTACATATCCATGTTTATTGCAGCATTATTCATAATTGCTAAGATACAGAACCAACCCAAATGCCCACGCACAGATGAATGGATTGAACAAGTGTGGCACATATATATTATAGAATACTACTCAACCATAAAAAGCAAGAAGACCCTGGCATTTGATAGAAAGTGGATGAAAATGGAAGATTTACTGCCACGGAAGCAAACCAGACTATGAATGAAAGAGAGTGTGTGTCCCCACTTAATATATACCAAATATCTGGACTCAATGGTGGAAATGGAAAGATTAGAAAATATAAAAGCATGGAGAACAATTGTGGATATTAAAGACAGTATGAGAGAAGGGTGGGAAATGGAGGAAGGTGAGAGGTAGGGAATCAAAGGGAAAAAAAGGCAAAGCAAGGCATACAAAAATGCAAAATTATGGGACCAGCAGTTAGCGTAATGGTTATGTTGCTGGACTCCCATGTTAGTCAACCACGGTTTTCATCCCAGACCCGGTGGCTTAAAACTCATGCCAGGCGCGTGTGCGTGCATGCCCAAGATCCTGAGAGGAGAATGGAGGAGAAGGGATTGCAGCGTGGCCATCCCCCCTGGGAGGTGATTTCTCACTTTCTGTCTCTCTGTCTCGCTCTCTCTCTCTGTCTGGCGAGTGCACGTGCCCTATAGCAAAAAAAAAAAAAAAAAAAGAAAAAAGAAGAAAAAGTATCTGTTGATGATAATTTGTATGATAATATCTTTAACTAGGCTAATATACAGTGTACTCATGCCAGGAAAATTCATTTTATAAGCTATAATGATATACAATGATTGAATGTATAAATAAAATAAATAAAATCAACTTTACCATTGAAATAATAATAAAAGAGAATTCAATTTAAAAAAAAAAAAGTAGAGTAGAACGAGAGAAGGCTATTGAATGTCTAATGAGTTTGTACCAATTTTGTTTTCCTTTTTTTTTTTGGAGAGGTTTTTGCTATAGGGTGCATGCTCTTGCCAGACAGAGAGAGAGACAGACAGAGAGACAGAAAGCGAGAAATCACCCCCTAGGGGGGATGGCCATGCCGCAATCCCTTCCCTTCTCTTCCATTCTCCTCTCGGGATCTTGGGCACGTATGCACACACGCCCGGCATGAGTTTAAGCCACCAGGTCCGGGGCTCGAACCGCGGTCGACTACGTGGGAGTCCAGTGACACAGCCATTACGCTAACTGCTGGTCCCGAGTTTATACCAATTTTGTAACCAATGAGTAGTTATTGAAGAATTTTAAAGAATTAACAAGGTCAGAGCTATGATTTAGGATACTTCTGTAGCTGGTAGGATGTAATACATTTGACAAGGAAGAGGTAACACGGAAGACAGCTAGGAAGCTATAGTTTGGGCTATGTTTCCTTTAAATATTTTTCTTGTTTAGGCCGTGAGCTAAGCAAGAGCTATGAGTGTGTGGAGGAAAACAGAAGTTCAGGAAATTAGTTTGTTCAACAATGTTACTGAGTGTGTGTTGTGTGCCAGACAGACAAGGTTTCTTTATTCAAGCAGCTCATACATTAGACAATTTAGAAAGTGGCAGAAAATATGTAATGTTAATTTCAGATAGTACAAAATTTTATGAAGAAAATATAGCTGGATTTTAGCTAGAGAGTGATTTGGGAGGAAGATTCTTTCACTAATATAGCGTCATCTCTGCAGAAAAGGGAGTGTAGGTGAGACCTTAATGATTAGAAGGAGTCGGTTCTGTGGAAGTTTTAGGGGAGATAACTAGGAGAAACAAGTGGCCCCAAAGTTACTGTTGGGTTTCAAGCCACGGTTCCTGGGATGAAAGGAGTAATGTTACGCCAAAGGAGTTAAAAGCAAACCTGACTTAAGCTGGGCAGTAGAAGGGATGATAAATTGAATTTGAAACAGGTTGTGCTTGAGGGGATGACCAAAACATCCAGGAGGAGATGAAATGGGAGCCTTGTTAGGTAACAAGTTTGAAGGAGATATTTGTGAAGTATGGCGGAGGTAGAATCATTGGAAAGGAAACTGTTGTAGATATGAGTGGTGAGTCTGATAAATATACCAAGGAAAGGTGACCGTTTGTGAGAGCCAGTGCTGGCATTGGACTTTAGTGAGAAAGTGGAGTGACACATTGTCGTTGAAGACCAGAGGTTAGGACAGAAGACAAATATGAAGGGACTTTCATGTTAAGGAGAAAAATGGATAGAGGCTTGAGCTAATTTACTTTGCTGTTCTTTTAAAAAGTTTTAGATAGTACTTTTCCTGATACTGCACTTAATAGGATCTCAGATTGTTGTTCTTCTTATGATGGTAGGGTTAAGAACTTTAGGAGTGATGAACAAGAGAGCTTAACTGTAGATTTCAAATTAGGCTCGAGATAAGACTCATGTAAGGAATTAATAATTGACTTCAGTTGAACTTTCAACTCCATTTGTCTGACCAGAGTTGTCTATTCATCTGTCTGTCTGCATGTGCTTGTTTGTATCCACAATCATAGTAGATGATATCTGATAGTTACTTGGTGCTTATTGTGAGCCAGCTGTAATTCTCATCTTGCAGATGCTAATACTGAAGCTTAGGCTTATTAAAATTTCCTCCAAAAACTTGCTATACTGCTACCCACTTGAGAATTTCCGTGGCTTTCCATGGAAGCTTCCCTAGGATGGAGATCTACTTTATCCAATTTACTTTTTATAGTAGCCACACAGAGTTACATTAAACTCTTAGTAAGGGCTTCTTGACATTGTTGCCACAAGAGAAATATGTTAGGTCTTGTATTTGTTTTCCATAGCTGCCATAAAAATTATCATGCCTTGGGTGGCTTAAAATAGCAGAAACATACTTTTTGACAGCTCTGGAAGCCAAAGTCCAAAATCAAGGTGTCAGCAGAGTTACACTCTGAAGGATTTTTGGGGGAGAATACTTTCTTGCCTTGCCCAGCTTGCTGCTGATATTCCTTGTAGGTATCCCACTACAATGTCTACTTCTGTCTTCCTATGGCTTTTGTTCTATGTTTGAATCTTTTTCTCTTCTGTTTCTTATAAGGACACTTATCATTGGATTTAGGACCCACTCGGATAATGTAGTATGATCTTATCTCAAGATCCTTAATTGTATTTGCAAAGACCCCTTTTCCAAATAAGGTAACATTTACTGTTTATGAGGATAGAACATAGATATATCTTTTTGTTTATTGGTATACATGCACATGCACCTGGCATGTTTCTGAGGCCAATGGGTCTGGAATGCAAACTGTCTAGTCAGCCGTGTGGGAACTGGCTGCCTTAACCACTGGGCCTCAGAGCCAGTCCAATGGACATATTTTTTGGGAGACCACTGTTTAACACACTAGAGGACTGAGTAAAAATGACTATAACTACAGGCTCATTGGTAGCACTGTGTTCCACAGACTAGGACCATCTGGGAGACCCAGCTTCAATTCCCAGTCCAACCTAAAGTCTAGTACTGTGGCATTTGCCTTTAGGCACAGAAACTCAGGAGGCTGAGGTAGGAGATCTTAAGTTTCAAAGCAACATAGTGAGACCCTATCTAACAAGAGCAGGACATTGTGGCATATACCTGTAGTCCCAGCTGGGAAACTGATACAGGAGAATCTCAACACAGCAAAACCCTGTTAAAAACAAACAAACAACCCCGTTCCCCCACCAAAAAACAAACAAACAAACAAACACAAACTAGAAGCAACCATTGAGGAGTGTGTGACACTTTCTTCCGCTTTTCAGTCCTTAAATTCAGCACTGTGCAAGATCAGTTTGTATTTTGATCTCTTAACATACACATATGAACATTTATTGTTTGGAAGGTCCTAAAGACCATATGAAGATGTACTTTAAAAGAGCAAACATTCTGATATTTTGGTGGGGTTTTGTATTTTAACATCCAATTTTAGGACCAGCAGTTGGTGTAATGGCTATGTCCCTGGAGTCCCATGTAGCTGACCGTGATTCTAGTCCCAGCCTGGGTGGCTTAAACTCACACCGGGCACACATGCGTGTATGCCCAAGATCCTGAGAGGAGAATGGAGGAGAGGAGATTGTGGCGTGGCCATCCCCCCTGGGGGAGGGGTGTGTGTGTGTGTGTGTGATTTCTCACTTTCTATCTCTCTTTCTTTCTCTGTCTTTCTGGTGAGTGCATGTGCCCTATAGCAAAAACCTCTCAAAAAAAATTAAATAAAACCCCCAAAACAAAAAACATCCAATTTCTCTGGGAGAGTCTGTACTGATTTGCCTATGTAGAGTTAATTCAGTTCTCTTATCATTTTATTTATGTCTATTACTATATTTATAAAATTTTATTATTAACTATCCATTTTCATATTTTCCTCTCATTAAATTATGAATTATAGAGAGCATGCATATTCTCTCTCATTAAACTATGGATTATAGAGAGCATGAATATTTCTTATTCATCATCTCTGCTTAGTTAGTATTGAATAAGTCAGTCAATGAAGAAATGGACTAAGAACAAATTAAGCAAAGGAATGTGTAGAATCTTCTGTAATTCATCCAATCTGAATATGGGCATTTGAGCAGACCATGAGGACCTCTCAAGTAGCCTGTGTCTTAATCATCATTGTGTTATTAGCTTCTTGTGCTATACTTTATATAGAAAGATTCCAGTAAAGCATGTTGAATTGAGTTGAAGCAAGGACCCAAATCATTTTGCTTTATCTTTATTTATATTTGATTTAAGAGTCAGCCCAGGTGTAGCAGAAAGAACAATTGCCTTAAAATTAGATCAACTTGGGCTGAAGTCTTATTTTGTTACTTACTGTGTATGTAATTTTTTAAAAGTTTTTTTCAAACAGTTATTTTTTAAAATTTAATCACTGTATTCATTACAGCATACAAAGTGAGATTTTCCAGCATTAATGCACTGTATATTAGTCCAGTCAAAGTTATTACCATACACATTATCATCGGCAGATAATTTTTCATTTTTGTGTCCCTTAAATGTTTTACTTCTTTCTTATTCACCTTGATTCCTTACCTCTCACCCTCCCCACCCTTTCCCACCTTCCTCTCACACTGCCTACAGTATCCATAGTTGCTCTCCATGTTTTCATAGCTTCCAATCTTTCAGTTTCTGTCATGGAGTGCAGACATTCAGTATATATTAAGTGGGGACATACAATGCCTTTTTCATAGTCTGGCTTGCTTCACCTAGCATTAAATATATGTGATCTTCAGCAAATCACTTAGCCTCTCTGAACTTGCCTTCATCTGCAACATCTAGGTAATTATATTACTTATTTTCCATAGCTGCTGTGAGGATTAAACTATTGGGTTGTTGGAAAAGTTGTAACATATTTTTCTTTGCAAAAATATGTCATAAGTTTTTCGATGACCCAGTAGTTTGTTAAAAATACTTTAAGTGTGGGACCAGCAGTTAGCGTAATGGCTGTGTCGCTGAACTCCCATGTAGTTGAACGTGGTTCGAGTCTGGACCCCGTGGCTTAAACTCAAGCTGGGCGCGTGTACATGTGTGCCCAAGATCCCAAGAAGAGAATGGAGGAGAAAGGATTGTGGCATGGCCATCCCCCCTGAGGGGGTGATTTCTCGCTTTCTGTCTCTCTGTCTTTCTGGTGAGCTCATGCGCCCTATAGCAAAAACCTCTCAAAAAACAAAAACAAAACAAAACAAAACAAACAAACAAACAAAAACCAAAAACCAAAACCAAACTTTAAGTGCCTTTGGAAACAGTAGGTCTCAATCTTTTTGAGATTTTTTTTCCACCCTTATTAGAAAATAACTAGAAAACATATAAAAATAATTGAAACACAAACCAGCTAATAATAATAAATACACATACATGTATGTATATATATTTCAAAATTTTATTGTGAGAATACAGTTGATAATAAGGAGAACAATTATTTCTTATATGGTGTCTTCTGTTGGTGATGCATTTCTTAACCTACCTTTAGTTAATTAGTAAAATGATTTATAGTAACCTAACTTCCATAGCTCCCAGGAGCATGAGAGGAGATAAATCAAGAAAAGACCTAGTTATAACAGTAGTAACTTAGGAGGAAAATGCAAAATAACTTGAATATGGAGTGGTAAATATTATCTTGTTCATTTATGGAACCTATACATGGGAAACCCTGCTCAAGAAGGAAACTGAATATTTGACTTTCATGGTGGTTGTATTATTTATTAGTCTCCTTAGTGGAACCTATTGCTTAGAGTGGGATACCCATCCCAGAACAGTCTGGGAAAATCTTCAGGATGCCAGCCAGGGCACTGAGGAGAGTTTCCAAAGACTTAGGCCACTGCTACTCACTCCCTTCCTGGAAAAGAATGTAAAGTGCAGCTTCCATCCCCAGATCTAGGCCATATGCTCCATTAACCATTGTAGGCACCTTGCCCAGTTGTTATTTTAATAAATCTGGTTGTGCTCCTCAATTTCCCTTAGAGGCCCCACTGGGCTGGCTAGTACTGGTAGAACCTTGAGTTTTCCTTTTGGTTGACCCAGGAGCTGTTTGATGAAAGCTCGGACTATATAGTATTAGTGCTGGCTTAGAAAGCTCGGCTTTCTTGCCATTGTAATGAGCGTTGCAACTACTGGTCTCTGTGTGTTAGGCCAACAACAACAGAGTAGAGTTGATGCAGATTTTGAGGGCGTTATGGGGAGGTGACATCACAGGAAAAAGTAATTGATTTAGAGCTATTGCTTTTATTTTAGGGGTTGGGCGTGGCAGGACAGAAAGGACTAATAAGTTACATTTGCCCTAAAATCTATCCTCCCTTCCCATTTTTTTTAATTCACAAGAGTGCACATGCATGTGCATGCAGAAGGTGGGGGAGGGTCACCCTCAATAGGATCTCCTCATGCTGCAATCACTTTCCTACAGCCCTCAAGCTCATTAGGATCAGGTCAACGGGGTCGGAAACATGTGGTCAGCCATGTGACTTCCAGCACTGCAGTTCAATATGCCACTGTCTGTGCCATCAAGGCTAGATCAGTCTTCACATTTTCAATGTCATTATCTAAATTTTTATAAATATATATGTATGT
>NW_006159921.1:3704575-3726957 GCF_000334495.1 Tupaia belangeri chinensis
TATATATATATATATATATTTCCTCATTTGAAATGGATCCAGTGAGGCACAATATACATACACACATGTATCTAGTTCCACTCTGTTTGAATAGAATTTAAATAATTAAAAAAAATGATTTTCCTGAATCTCTCATCAGGCCTTAGGTAGAACCTTGGGAGTTTGTTCACCTTCAAATTTCCCAAGAGTATTCCTAGAGTCCGTTGATTTTTTGAACTGTTTAGTTTATGCCATAATGTTCTTAACGTCATCTGGGAAAAGGTTACCAGGAAGATTTACATATGGAAGATCAGGATAATCTTCAAATGCATCTGAAGGAAACAACGCCCCCTCCCCTCTATTGCCTCACCCATGCGTCACCAGGAGAAACAGCAGCTTTGGAAAAAAAATTGCTGCTGTCTGTGACCACTATACCCACAGAAAAGGAGTGGGAGAGAAAATACCCATGTGATGGACCAAATCATTCCACCCCCTGCTTTGAGCTGCTTTTTCTAGGAGCCAACTTTCCCCCTTGGGTCCTTGGGAGATGCTTAATGTTAATTGACTCAGAGGAGTTCTACTCTGTGTTTTGAAAACCACACAGAAATGAGAAGTAAGTTAAAGGGTTCCACTGCTATCTCCCTAGTCCCCAACAGATATGCACAAACAAATCCAAGGTACTCAACAGCCTTTAAACAGAATCTGGGGCTAGCACCAGAGGCTAGGTTTATGATAGGCTCTATATTTCCAGAAGATTCCTTAGAAGTTAGATGGACCCTAGCAACCCATAATGGAATTATGCTGTAAACTTTGTTCTGTGAGTAACCAGCAGGTATGTTCCTCTAACTTGGATTTTCCCCCTTCACAAATGGTTTCAGGAAATTCAAAGTGGTCATACCCGTAGAGAGGACAGAGTAAGTCAAGGTAGATTGTTCTGAACTGCTTCTGCTTTGTTAGGGGATAGGACACTAGATACTTCTTCACAGCTCTCAAAAGTGCTTTTCTGTCACTGGTTTCTATTTGTCATTTTGCTGCCCTTCATGTCTTTGTGTTTCACAAAGTCCATGGAATCTTGGTTTAATAGAAATAGAGGACTTGAGAAACAGAATGATGATCATTCACATTGTAAGTTAATAAAATCTGAATGTAATTGGTCACATTGTCCCAGCAGGGAATGTTTGTAACCTGTCCTCAGGCCAGTGAGAGAGTTTGGCACTGTTGTGCATAAAGGAGGCCACCCTCATACAGCCTAGGAGGAACATAGTTCTTAGCAGCCAAGAGAAGAGTAAACACTGGGAAAGTCTGTGAGCAGAGAGGGCTATGAAGTTGGAAGTAAAATTGAAGAGTTGTTTGTAGAATTATAAGAACCGTGGAACATCAGAAGGCATATCTTCCTTGCCTTAAAAAAAATGCCCTTTCAAACTCTATATTTCTCTAGCTACTGCCTTCCTTCCCTCCTATTTTTTTAATAATTTTTTTTTTTTTTAAATAGCATCATGATTCCCTGAGATACCCATGTCAGAAAATTTGGTATCTCCTTTGTCAGTCTAACTGGTTTCCTTGTTTCCAATATTTTCTCCCTAAGGACTTTTCATGCAACAACCAGATTTGATTTTAAAGAGCAATTTAGATAATATCAATCCTTGTTTAGAAGTGTTTAATAGCTTTTGTCACAAGTAGGATACAACCCAAACTTCTTACAATGGCCTACAGAACCTTGCCTGCTTTGGTCCCTGTCTCTTTTTACTCTTTCTCTCAAACTTCCCCCTTTGTTCACTCTGCTCCAAAAACTTTGGCCTTATTTCCATCCCTCACCCGTCTCAGGGCCTTTTCCTATTGTGTTGCCTGGAGTATTCCAATTTATTACTAGTCCTTTTTTTAAATGGTGGGTTCTAATGTCACCTTTCTAGATAGATCTCTGTTGATCATCTTAATAAATTCAACACTCTCCCTGACTACCCACCTCCTCTACTAATGTTTTATATTATATGTTGGATTTTTCACTACCTGAAATTATCTTGTTTATGTTTTCATTATTTATCACTGTATAATATAAGCTCTATAGTGATAGAGACTTTGCTTTGTTTATCACCATGACTCTGTTTTTGAAGAGTGCCTGGCACAGGATGAATAACAGATAAATATTGTTTTCAGTGAAAAAAAAAAAGAGAATAAACAGATAAATAGTGTACTTAGAAACTGAGTTATAGCCAGACTGCTGCAGTTCTCTAAACTACAAGTGTACAATCTATTTCTTTGGCCTATAGCACCCTCCTCTTTCTTCTTTTTCTGCTCAATTCCTGCTTATCCATCCATACTGGATTCTATCACCTCCTCCTGGAAGCTCTCTTTGATCTTACAAGTTTAAAGTTTAACAGTTTCAATAGACCTGAGAGCACATATATAATTAGCAATTATTTTTGTTTAATGTATCTGTATCTCCCATTAGCCTAGTTCTGGCAAAGATGTTTTTTGATTTGTACTTCCAGCCAAGTGGGAATCTATGAAAATATACTCTATTTAAGTAACTCATTTGTTGAATTACTTGGCAAGTCATAAATTCCTTTGGTATGTAAATTGGCTATCTCCTAAGTTCTTCCACTTGCCAAATTTTGATTTTTAGACACTGAGATTTTTAAAACATGTAAGTACATACAAATTTTCTTATCAAAAAGGCTCATATTGTCACTAAAATTTTTCTATAAGAATAATAACTTTTAAAAAGAAAAAATAATAAAAGAAACATAATAACTTTAAATATGATATCTATATTATATGATCTATTATATGCCATGCATCTCTGATATAGATTGTCTTATTTACAAATAACTCTTCAAGGTGTAGGTATTATTATCCTAATATTATATACACAGAAACTGAAACATGGGTGTGTTAATCTCTTCAAGCTCATACAGCTAGTAAAACAAAGCTTGGATTTGAATCCAGGGCTCTGATTTCTAAGCCCAGGCTCTTTCTGCTGTGCTGAAAGCCTAAGCTCATGCTGCCCCCTATGGGGCAAGCCCACAAATCAGAACTGCTTAAAAATATGAAACTTACAAAATTTGAGTGCTTATAAATATAGAATCAAGAAACAGGCTTTGGGTGACCATTTTTTTTTAATTGACTAGTAAACTGGTCCTAAGTCTCAACATGTCTTAAGTAAGACCATTTCACAGTATGTTTTCTCTCTGTTTATAAGCATGAAAGTATTTTGTAGGAATTTGCATTAACCTAGTCATGTTTTATGTTAAGCAGAAAGGTATTTTGTATGACTTTGCGTTAACTTAGTCGTGAGACTAAGAGAGGAGGTGTCTTGCTAGACATCTCCTCCCGCTGCTGTATAAGTTCATTGTATGTGTGATGAGGCCAAGCTACTTATTTGACCTCAGTTTCAGGATTCTAGTTAATCCAGCTTTTCTCTAGCTCACCTCCTACTCTAGAGCATTCATGCCATGTGGATTGGAAATTTGTCTTAAACTCTTTCCTGGGCTGGAACTTGCTTTTTTTCTCATTCGTGTCAGGTCTTATTTAATAAAGGTTGGGCCTGTTCTTCCTTACCTGGATTTGGTCAGATTTCTTTGGCTGTGCCCTTCACCTGGCACCACAGTAGTCCTGATTATGCATTTCTCTCTTTTTTTTTTTTGAGAGGTTTTTGCTATAGGGCATGTGCGCTTGCCAGACAGACAGAGAGAGACACAGAGACAGAAAGAGAGAAATCACCCCCCGGGGGGATGGCCACACTGCAATCCCTTCTCCATTCTCCTCTCGGGATCTTGGGCATGCACGCAAACGTGCCCGGCATGAGTTTAAGTCACCAGGTCCGGGACTCGAACTGTGGTCGACTACATGGGAGTCCAGTGACATAGCCATTATGCTAACTACTGGTCCTCCGATTATGCATTTCTGAAGGGTCATCCTTGCTCTGTATCCTTTTGTGTCTTAGAATATTGTACAGAACTGAACTGAACTTTTCATATCTCTATATGGAATTTATCTTAGGTTGTTGCTTTAGCTTCCTACCCTTTCACTGTACTGGTTCTGTTCCCTCTATGGTTTTAGACTCTTACCACACAGCAATGTTTCCCACCACTTGCTAGAAACAATGCCTCAGCACAAAGAACCTCATCAGTGGAAAAAGGGCCAAGAATCTTGTGACTGAACTTTAGATCTTATTGCTTACCACTCACTGCTTTTCTTCTGTGCATCTCTGGTGATGGAGATGGGGATGGAAGACAGTCTATGTGTGATGACGTAGAGCTGATTTTCTTCAGGTTCTGCTCATCTGAAGGATCTATCAGTTTAGTGATGAGCAAGCCAGAAACTGGTTGTTTGTATCTTGCATACTGTAGAGCATCCATGATCCATCTCATTTCACGCCAAACTTCATCTATTTGCTTTAAAATAAAATGGTGAAAGTCATGAATTAGATAGCTATCAAGAAGGAGTATGTTTTCCTTTTTCCATTTTCCACAGTATTGCTTTTTAGCAAAAGTAAAATATTTTCAACATTGCGTTGTAAGCCAGAAAATATCCCTTATTTGTAATCTCTTGTATATTACATGTTTTTACATGAGAGGCTGTATCATTTACTGCAAATAGTGGCAGACCCGGATTTGACCTGAGATATGCCTCTTAGCTGTGTGATAACATTTAGCAACGCATGTAACCTTTTAGAGCATTAGTTGCCTTATTTGCAAAATAAACAGGCAAAACAGCTTCCCTTTTATACCTCACTATGTTGCTGTGATGATGAGCTGTGATGATAATTTTTGTAATATTATATTTTCTAACTTACACATAATAGTTGTATATGTTTCAGGTTATCAAAACATGTATACATTGTGTAATGATCAAATCAGGACAATAAACATATCCACCATTTCAAACACTTATCATTACTTCATACTTTTGAAAGTCACTCTTCTGTTTTGAAGTATACATCGAGTTGTCTCCAATTATTGTTACTCTATTATGCCATAGTAATCTAAAATTGATAACACTTATTTGCATACATTCTTGCATCAAAACCACAGTGTCACTTCATCCCCCTACTGATGTAGATTTGGAGAAAAAGAAATGATGAATTTTAAAGTCCTTTGTAATATACTGCTCACACATATAAAGTGTTATCATCTCTTAGCATATAATGAAATATTCCTCATTGACATATTGTGGGGAAAACATAATGATAAAGACTGAATTTTAGAATACTTTAAGAAAGACATGTCTTAGATGTGAACTAGGAAAACACAAAGTCTAACAAATATCTGTACTCTATGGCAGAAATTGAGAGATCCAAAGATATACTAGTAGGGAGGACAAGAGTAGACACTAGAAACTGTCTAGGAGAAGAGTGGATGGTAGAGCATGGATGGGAGCAGCTTAGGGAAAAAACTTATCAGATACAAGATTGCAAAGTTCTCTGTTGAAAATGATACATATGATAATATCCTTGATTTGATTATTGCATGCATACATTGAAAAACATATTGCGTGCTATAGAGATGTACAATAATTGGATTAAATATAGATCATAAAATAATAAAAAAGAAAAAAACAAAGCATTACTAGAGTATTTTGTTAAGTAAAGTTCTTAGAGCTATGTTAATAGAAAAGGAATAACTTTTTATTTTTAAGTTTCTTACATATAAAATAAGAGCTTCTAAATTACAAATCTGTTTAAATAGCTTATTCTTTTTTTTTTTTTTTTTGGAGAGGTTTTTGCTATAGGGTGCATGCGCTCACCAGACAGACAGAGAGACAGAGAGACAGAAAGCGATAAATCACCCCCTGGGGGGATGGCCATGCCGCAATTCCTTCTCCTCCATTCTCCTCTTGGGATCTTGGGCATGCATGCACATGCGCCCGGTGTGAATTTAAGCCACTGGGTTCGGGACTTGAACTGCGGTCGACTATGTGGGAGTCCAGCGACATAGCCATTATGTTAACTGCTGGTCCCTAGATAGCTTATTCTTAAGTAACTTAAACATCTTTACATTTTGAGGGTAGCTTATTTTAGATGGTTACCATTTTGATTTTTGGGTTACCCAAGTGGCTTTAATATCACAGTTTTGTTTTAAAGTACAGTCATAGTTTTGCTGATGCCTACTGGTGTAAAAGTCACTCATATTTTTCTGACTGTCTTTGTAGATGAGAGACGTTTTCCCAGATCTTGATAGACACTGACTGTGAACTTTCTGGTTATTATATCTCTAAGGAAGGGTTGTTAGAAAAAAAAATTTTTTTTTTTTTCCATAAGACTCTGGTGCTAGGGAACCAGCAGTTAGCATAATGGCTATGTCACTGGACTCCCATGTAGTCTACCGCAGTTCACGTCCTGGACCCGGTGGCTTAAAACTCACGCCAGGCATGTGTGCGTGTGTGCCCAAGATCCCAAGAGGATAATGGAGGAGAAGGGATTGCGGTGTGGCCATCCCCTCTGGGGGGTGATTTCTCGCTTTCTGTCTCTATGTCTCTCTCTGTCTGTCTGGCGAGCGCACGCGCCCTATAGCAAAAACTTCTCAAAAAAAAAAAAAAAAAAAAAGAAGACTCTGGTGCTAGTGGTTGGCTTTGCCTCTGATTTCACTGGATGCCTTGGCCAAGGCATTATCTTCTTTGGGCCCATTTACTCAATTGTACAAAGAGGAGGAGGTTGAACTAGATGATGGAAGGTCCCTTCCACTTGCTTTATGATTTTTTAAAAGAAGTTCGTTCGTTCTTTCGTTCTTTCTTTCTTTCTTTCTTCCTTCCTTCCTTCCTTCCTTCCTTCCTTCCTTCCTTCCTTCCTTCCTTCCTTCCTTCCTTCCATAAATGAAACAGAGCAAGAGAAAGAGATAGGAACCCCAATAGAGTCTTGATGCTGTGATCCACCCCCAACCTTCACCCAGCCCTGGAACATAGGCAAGTGTGTGCCCATTGTACTCAAGGAGATCATCCGACTTGGACCGACAACCCTCCCATGGGGGATTGTATCACATTTTACTTCCTGGCCCCTGTGATTTGTTTCTGAAGAATATTTAGGATATTGATGTCACTCATCTTCCAGGTGGAAGATATTCACTGTATAAATAATGCAAAGTTAAGGTATCTCTGATTGTAGTAGTTTTAAAGATAAGGTACTATCAAGTGTTATGTTTTATGTTCATAATTCCTTTTTAGGTCTTTAACCTGTATTTAAAAATATTTTAAAAACCTAGTACTCCTAACACAGAGTAGAGTCCGAAATTGTGACATTTATTCTGTCATATTCAGAGAGACAGGCAAGCTAGAGTGAATTAGTGAATAGTACTGCGTAGCTGATAACCATTTTTTCTTGTATTCTAGTTCTGTTCTGTCCTCAGGTGACAGGAGTTGGTAGAGTATTCAGAGCTGGTGATGAAAGCATGAGACTGTGCTTCAGGCTTTGTTAGCTTAGTGAGTTGAACGGGAAGTTCAGCAGTGGGCAGGTCTGTGAGGTGACACAGCCATTTGGAAGGGAGAAATCTGAAGTTCAAGGGATAAAGTCAAAATGGGAATCCCAGGTAGATAAATTTTTCCAATGAGATTGTTGTTCTTTCCTGCCTCATAAAATATATGCTTGTCTCAAAGTAATTTATAGTGCCATTCTCTAGTTTACTCTAGCTGGATTTGTCAAGGACAGAGACTATGATTTTGTATCTTTTTCTTTTCTTTGTGCAGAGAAGGTACTCAAAAATAATAGTTCAGTGAGTGACTAAATGAATGAATGAATGAATGAATGAACGAATGAATGGAATGATTCTCTAATTCTTTAGATCTGTACCCTCAGAGTTACTGTGAGGATTAGTAAGATAATATAGATGAGTGCACTGCATGAACTATAATGTTATAAAGTTTTCAGTTGTTACCATGATAATCATAATTATTATAGAGGGTTGACTCCAAAAGATAAGTCCATGTCCTAATCCCAATAATTTATGAATATCACTTTATATGATAAGAAAGTAAATATTACTTATATGGCAAAATGTCATTAAGACTTTTGAGAAGAGGAGTTTATCCTGGATTATTTGAGTGAGATCTAATTCAACAAATGTCCTGATAAGGACATTCTTTTAAGAGTGAGTCATTCTTAGGAGATTTGGCACACCCCGGAGAAGGAGGCAATGGGTCCACAGAAGCAGAGATTAAATAATGTAGACACAAGTCTAAGGATGCCAACAGCTACCAGAAGCTGGAAAAGCCAGAGAATGGATTCTTTCCTAGAGCCTACAGAGGGAGTACGACCCTGCCAATACCCTAATTTCAAACTTCTGGTCTCCAGAACCATGAGAGAATAAATTTCTATTGTGTTAAGCCACTCATTTTGTGGTAATTTGTTACAGCAGTCATAGGAAACTAATAATCTACCTGTTTTCTTTGGATGAGGTTGTTTCAGCCCTGTTGCTGAGGATGGTTAGAGAGATTTAGTGTAGAAATTTAAAAAATTGTGTAGAAAAATGTGTTTAATTCTTAATTTTTCTCAGGGATGAGGTAAAGAAGTCTTAACTGAAAACAACAATAATGACAGAGGTGTAGAGAGGCCTGTGGATTGAGTTTAATGGGACTTTAGCTAAGTAGCTCCAAAAGAAGTATAATTTTCACCCATTTTACTACTGTTGATCTAAAAGTAACTGACAACATAATCCCTCCTGATTTTAAGGTCTAAATTCAGCTTCTAAAGACTTGCTGACACATTTTTAAAAAGAAAGACCATGAATCCCCCAGGTCTGTTGATTAAAAATTCTGCATCCATTTCTCACTCTGGCCTTTAAAAATTTCAGTCTTCATCCCATAAATTATACTCCTTTCTCTGTACTCAGGCAAGATAATATTTTTATTAAAATGTAAAGGTGATTGGTTTCCTTATAGTACAGCTACAAGGTGCTTGAGGGGATGATAGATGGGCCATATTTAATGAGCTGTGTTTCTATTACAGCTTAGGAGCATTTGAAACATTACAGTATATAAATTATGGCCTAATTGCTCTTTAGGCTTTAGCGGCTCAAAATATGCCAAGCTCCAGGTCACACTTTTGACATTTCTGCTGTGTGTGCTGTCTATAAAGCCTGTATACGTTATCTATGATTTTCTACACCTCCCCTGATCCAGCCCTCCCCTTTTCTGGCTGTACTTCTTGGCTTCTTTTCCTGACTGTATTTACATAGACTCCCTGCTCTTTACAATGTTTGGTTTGTGTAGTGACTTCAGCACCGTCTTAGATCTGGATTCATAGAAATGCTCACAACTGGCGGTTGCCTTTGCAGGTTATAGTGTGCAGTGGGCTGAGCTGTGAACACCAATAGGTGAGTGGATGCAGCTGGTTTTCATTTTGAGAGAGACAGACTGAGAAGCAACACACATGAAGGGAGAGATGCTATTGAATGATCTCCTCTTAGTGAATCTGTCCCTGTTGCCTAGGGCAAGGTGGTCCACTGAAGGTTATAGGTGCAGAGAGATGGTCTGGTTTTATCTTGGCCAAGTGGTAATTTCTTGAACCCTTTGGGAATTATCTCTTATCCATATCTATGTGTGTCTGTCTGACTAGAAGGGAATCAGGTACAGGAGGCTCTCAAGTTGCCTTCTTTGGGATACTAGAGCAGGCTAGAACTTAGAAGAATTCCTTAGCTCACCTGCCTTTATCCAACTCACTTAATGGTCTGTTATGTAAAGGAAGAGAAAAAGGCAATGAAGCTAGCCTACATGAAAAAGAAAGGAGCAAGGGTAGTAGTCAGGGAGTAAAATTGGAGCCAGGAATTCCTGGAGGGGTGTGAGACTGCTGCAGACAAAAGAAAGTCAGCCTCCTCATTGGATGATCAATCATTGGATTCAGGGAGGCTTAACTGGAAGGAGGCAGGAACAGAAATATTTATTTAAAGGTATTTTTTATTATCATTGAACATTAGAGCCAACTAGGCCATTAGGAGTCATCTAGTTCAATCCTTTCATTTTACACACGAGGAAAGTGGGGCCTCTGTACATCAAGCAAATTGTCTTGCACTCCAGAGTATAGAAGATTTGGGACTAAATATGTATGCTCCTTGACTTCTGGTCCATTACCATTCTTCCTATGCTCTGCTGTGGCTTATACTAGATTTAATAGATGTGCTAGTCTTCCATATTTTCTTCATTTTCCTTTTCCTTCCCTTTCTCCATCATCTATGTTCTATATTTACTGAAAATGAAATAAATAAAGTAAGCTTCTTGAATTTTACACACTACATTCTCAGGTCAAGAAAGCAAAGAACCTTTTAGAGAGGTCATTTCTTTAGTCTGAGAGATCATCTAACATACCTCATTTATAGGATGAAGACAGTATTATAATCCTAAAGATTTGTCTGCTTATCACTTTGCAAATATATTACAGTATCTTCTTCCAGAGTAGTTAAAAATATCCAAATCTTGTATATTCTTATCTCAAAAGATTTTTCTTTTCTTATTCATAAGTAGATAATATTAATTCATGATAATTTACTGCATACTTACTATTTGCCAGGAACTTAGCGCTTTACTTACATACAGTCTCATTGAATTCTCTCACTGACACTATGAGGTAGTGCTATTATTATCATCTCTATTTTACAGATAAGAAGATTAGGACTTAGATTTTTGTGTGTTCAAAGTTCACAGCATTTCATCATCTTAAATCCTTATTATTTATTTTCTGGATAGTTATAAAAAGCTTATCTGTTAGGTTGTTGAGAAAGTCATGACATAGCTTTCTATGCAAAAAATGTATCATGACTTTACAGACAACCCAATAATTTCTCTGCCTTTTGTTTTTCTCTTAAATCCAGGAATGATACATAAATTATTTTGTAAACACGTTCTATCAGAATGAATGCTTACAATAAACAACCAGTATGGCCATACCAATGCATATGGGAAGAATATCTGCCCTGCTTTAGTCTATTCTAAACAGAGCTGTGAGAGCCTACAACTTACTTTCTGCAAAATCTTGGCTAGCTCCCTATTGTCTATAGAATAAAGTACAAATTTCTTACCATAGCCTTCAATAAAGCCTTTGCATTCTGATCTGATTTCATTGCCAATTTTTTATTCTTGCCTAATTTCTCATTTCTATCACTTAATTTATGCCTCAATCAACCATGACTACTTATTCCTCAAATCTTTCTGCTATTTTTGATTTATCTGTTTATATTTTTTCTTTGAATACTTCTCACTACAATTTAACTCATTCCTGTAGGCTCAGCTCAGATATCAATTGCATCCTCCATGGTGACTTTTTGGATAGCTACCAGTAAAAGTAAATTTTTACTAATTTAGGTGGACTTGGAACTTTTTTTACCAGTCTTTGTCTTTTGACACCTAACATTTTAATATTGTATTTACACACATTTCTTGTCTACCCTAATGGATTTTAAACTCCTTAAGGTCAGGGACCATGTCTAATTCAACTTTCAGTGCCTGGCACCTGGGTGTTTATTAAGTATTTATCAAATTGAACTGATTATATATCATAGACATTTTTAACATGAGGATATTACTATTATATTCATTTTCTGACTTGGGTAACTGATGGGCACAATGATCGTATGTAAGGCTTGACTTAGGATTCTGAGGTGATTTCAGGCCAGATCCAAGTTCTCTTGACTACTACTAGTGAGCACCTGTTTGACAGATCCTCAGGTGTCACCATAAGGACTTTCCAGACTAGACCATGGACAAGGAACGCATTTTACTGCCTTGGTAGCCACATACTAAAGTTTTAACTCTGCCAGAAAGAAGTCTAACACATAAGGACTCAGGTCTAACTGGATTTGAGTTAAGATAAACCAGTGGAACATTTCATTTTCTTTTTGTCTGAGATAATTAATTAATACTATTTTTCTTTCCTTTGAAATTATTATTGGTGAGAATAACATTCTAATCACTACTTCTGGGGATAATCTTTCCTTTCCATTATGGAAAGCCACTGTTATCTACCCTAGTGACTGATACAGTTCTTAGTAATATCTAATTTATCTATAACTTTTTCTTAAGCCTTTGTTTTAAATCTCACATATTTCTGAGCTCTTAGTAATATTATAATTTAGTTCTTAGTAATATTCTAATTTATCTGTAACTTTTTCTTAAGCCTTTGTTTTAAATCTCACATATTTCTGAGCTCTTAGTAATATTATAATTTAGTTCTTAGTAATATTCTAATTTATCTGTAACTTTTTCTTAAGCCTTTGTTTTAAATCTCACATATTTCTGAGCTCTTAGTAATATTATAATTTAGTTCTTAGTAATATTCTAATTTATCTGTAACTTTTTCTTAAGCCTTTGTTTTAAATCTCACATATTTCTGAGCTCTTAGTAATATTATAATTTAGTTCTTAGTAATATTCTAATTTATCTGTAACTTTTTCTTAAGCCTTTGTTTTAAATCTCACATATTTCTGAGCTCTTAGTAATATTATAATTTAGTTCTTAGTAATATTCTAATTTATCTGTAACTTTTTCTTAAGCCTTTGTTTTAAATCTCACATATTTCTGAGCTCTTAGTAATATTATAATTTAGTTCTTAGTAATATTCTAATTTATCTGTAACTTTTTCTTAAGCCTTTGTTTTAAATCTCGCATATTTTTGAGCTCTACATTTTCAGCACATCAACAGGCTACTTGCATATTGTGTTCTTTGAATTGGCTAAGATCACTGTTCTTTCTCATGCTTCTATTTTATCCCTTCTACTTTGCCTCTTCTTTTACCTCAGAAGAAATAAACTATTACCTGAATGAAATCTAAAACTTGCTGGTGTCTTTGTTTGGCAGCTGCAACCTCGCTGTCTGAGATCGCTTCCCTCAGGGATTGTTGGGTATTCAGAGAATCCAGCTCCATAACAGCAGAAAGGCGGCAATACAGACTAATAAATTTCTCCCTGTAGCTGCAAAAATGAACTGGAAAATGGACAAGCAAAATAAAACATGTTAAGATCTGGTATCAAAATAAAGAAATTCATACCTCAGAGAAAACAAGTTGAATAAAAACATGATTTATTAATCCTATCAGTGGAAAATATTAAGCCATAAATAAATTATAAATGTGCTCTTAAGGGGCCAGCTGTCTGGCTTAAGTCAGACAGTGTTCCCTTTTAAGGTTTCCCAACTTCTGGTGAGGTATGAGGAAGAGGAGTTTGCCCAAGCAGCAGTTTATGTTTTACATAATATATATATATATATATATATATATATATATATATATATATGTATATGCATATATATATGCATATACATATCTGTATTATAGATATATGCATACATCTATAATATAGATATGTGTATATATTTATACACACATATGTGTGTGTGTCTATATATGTGTGTGTGTGTGTGTGTGTGTATATATATATATATATGATATATGATATATGACTGGGAAAATAAGCTTGCTTATCACTTTAAATAAGAAAAAAGTCAAAAAGCAATTTGAAATCTAGTTTCAATTTTCAGTCTGATTTCCAGTTTTTATTTTACTTGCTTCACTCCAAGGCCAGAAGATACACTTCAGAAGATACATAACCTGCTTTTTTTCAGAGTGTCTTTGGTCTGACCTCAAAACTTCCCTGAGGGCCAATTATGATGGATCTTGATCTTCTGCACCTCCCTCTCTTTGGCTCCTCTGGAAGGATGACGGAAACCAGTGCCTTGTTAGACCATTTTTATCTTCAGCAAACTTGGTCTTTCTTTCTCAAAAGATAATGGTACAGAGGCCATAGGAAAGCGTCTAACCTTCATCTCCATCACGTTTCCTTCTCTAGGAGGGTCAGAGCAGTGTAGGACTGCACTTAGTGCAAACAGCCTGGGGTGGTCAGATGTTCTATACAGCTCTGCCCCACTCTGATTGTGTTTAATAACTTCACATTCCAGTGGGACAAAGAAAGCATCCTGGTTCAGAGTGTAGTGTCAGCCTCTTTCTGAGTCTTATCGAATTCAGAGACATTGTAAGAACCTCGCTTGCTTTGTGTACCTCCTA
Source organism: Tupaia belangeri chinensis (assembly GCF_000334495.1). Taxonomy (NCBI): domain Eukaryota; kingdom Metazoa; phylum Chordata; class Mammalia; order Scandentia; family Tupaiidae; genus Tupaia; species Tupaia belangeri. Next base: position 3,718,530 of record NW_006159921.1, read on the forward strand.
CCTGCAGTGTGTTCGATGCTTTGGAAGTAGGGCTATTGTAACTAAACAGGTCTGCATTTTTATTCTGGGTTTTTCAGTAAGGAATTCTAGGGAGAACATGTAATTACTGCCTTTGCACCCTTTTGTCATTGATTCTCGAGACCCATATCTGGCCATTTATAGAAACTGAAAATCATCCTATCTAAAGACAGGGCACCCGATCATCTTTACACGGCAGTGAGGATGCCCTACTTCTCTGAAAATTGAAGTATTTCTGTGCACTCTACAAATCCCATAGTACCAATGCATGCTTCCTCCTTGGCTGATTTCCTCTTTGGGTAAATCTTACGTGAGTGTAAGGGTAACCTGCTCCATTGGCCTTTCCTTGTATGGAAGTGGAAGAGAAGGATGGGATGAGGGTGTCAGTGGTTCATCTTTACTCCATCTGTGCCCTCTTTGAAGGAGGCGTTTCTCAATTTGGGTAGATTCAGTTCTGAAGCTGATTGTTTTTCTCTGGTATCATACTTCCTTCCCATCTCTTCTATTCCATTTATCACTTCATTTCCTTACACAGAGAACTGGTTTAATATACCCTCTCAGTAAATGATAAATTATTGAGGTTCTTACAGATGATCTAATTCTCACACAGTTTTCCTGCTTAAGTACCTCTAGAGAGCTCCTTTTTTTTTTTTTTTTTGAGAGGTTTTTGCTATAGGGCGCAATGTGCTCACCAGAAAGACAGAGAGAGACAAAGAGACAGAAAGCGAGAAATCACCCCCCAGGGGGGATGGCCAAGCCACAGTCCCTTCTCCTCCATTCTCCTCTCAGGATCTTGGGCATGCACGCACAAATTCCTGGCGTGAATTTAAGCCACCAGGTCCGGGACTCGAACCATGGTCGACTACGTGGGAATTCAGCGACATAGCCATTATGCTAGCTGCTGGTCCCTGGAGAGCTCCTTCTTGATATCAGGATGAAAATCCAAGTATCTTCTTCCCATAAGGAAAACTCCTAGGATTTGATTGATTGTATCTCTAGTCGTATCTTCCATCATGTGACCACCGTCCATTCTCAACTCCCATCAATTCTAAATTTTGGTCAATGACCTGTAGTAGCCTATTACGGGTCATTTTGTACTTCCATGCTTTCAGTCATGGCTTTCTTTCCCTTCTCTGCCAGTACCTTTAGGTCACCTTCAGATACTTAAAAATTCTGTGTAACCCTCTTCTTTTCAGTGAAATTTTCACTGACAGTTCCTCCTTTTAAGGTGGAACTAGTCTCTCTTTTTTGTTTGCTCCTAGAGCACTTGTTTCTGAATGTATTATGACACTTATTCTTGCTTCATTATAATTATGTGTTTACTTGACTGGCTTGGTATTAAATTGTGATTTCTTTGAGAGCAGGAACCTGCTGCCTTTATTTCCTCAAAACCTGGAACAGTGTAGCATCTCCACTAATGTTTATTGACTAAATAAATAAATGCAGGAGCTGTTAAGAAGCAGCAAGCCCTTCCCCAAAGGTTCCTCTTTCCCGCTGCTCTTTTCTCTCACCATGTGCTTGATTTTCCTCTTTTTAAAGGTGTATTTCAGGTCTGTAATATTTACTGGAAATGCCATAGGTGACTCCTTCCTATGGAGTAAGCTTACTCTTGACCCTCATAGCTCCCTGAATATGTCTCTATGCCTTTCAAGGAGGGATTATATCGTGTCGGAACTTGACAGATGTCCTCCCTTCGCTGGAGAGTGAAGAGAGTTAAGTGTTTCACAGGCTGTCTTTCCAAACCCAAGTGGTTAAAAAAATTCAGCTTTTTTTTTTCTTCTTTCTAAAATATGACTGGAAAGATATGGAGAGGCACTGAACAGTTTCTTTAAAAGAATACTATCAGTCCCATCTGAATTCTTAAAAAGCCATAGCGTTCACAGCTTTCTCTTGTTTCTCTTTGTGGTAGGAGCCTTGGGTCAGTGGGTGGTCTCAGCACCCACACCATCCATGCCATGCACCACAAGTGAGTTATGAGGAGGTTTTAACTATAATGCTTCAGTTTCCCGCTCTAGTGGTTTTTATCCAGAGCCTTTAATGTTACGTTAACAAATGTTACTTTAACATAGTCTTTTGTGGTTTAGCAATGATACATTTGGTAGCCATCACTGAGGAGGGGAGGATAGACTGGAAGCTTCTAATTTTTTTTTAAAATGTGAATCACATGCATTTTACAGACAAAATGGTTTAAGGCTACAATAATGCTATTATGTGGACCACGTGATTTGTTAGCAATTCACAAACTAAGTCTTATTTTCTACAGGTCCCTGCCCCCTTTATTTTTTTTCCTACGTAATGTGGTTGGTGTCACCACTAGGCATATAGCAGAGTAGAAAGTACGTGGGCTTAGATATCAAGTTGACCTGAGTTTGAATCATGATTCTGTTTCTTACTACCTGTATGAGGGTGGACATGTAACCTCCTGAACTTTCCTTGTTATCTAAGACCGGGATATGAATGTCTTCCTATGAATAACTAACGGGTCTAAAGTGCCTGACACAGCATGTGGCACATGCCAGATACAAAATAAACGTTTATTCTCACTTCCCCACCTCCAGAAAGAATGAAGCATTTAGTGGTTAGAATATTACATCTGGATTGGGATTAGAATATTCTTCCTAAGGATCTATAACTCATTAATATTCTAATCAGCCTAAGTCAAGTGGCATGGTTTAGAAGCCACGGAATCAAAGCCACGATTTTCCGGGGTCAATTTAGTGCCTTGGTTCTTTGAAAGTTCTAGGAAGAACTGAGGTACAAGGTGCCCCCCTAACGATTTCTGGTGGTGAATGAGTTGACAGTTGGAATACAGGGATGATATCCTAAATCATGAAAAATGGTAATGAAGGTTGAGGCTGTGCCATTTCTTACAAGCCTGTGACTGACATTCCATTAAGCTCATGGCCTGGATAGCCCACAAGCACCTCAATACTCATCATTTGTCAAACTGTACTCATCATTTCTCTCCTTCCTCAAACCTGTTTCTCTCATTCTATTTCCTGTTTTGGACGATGGCAACATAATCCATCTTAGTATCTGATTCAGACTCTCTGGCTCCTCTATCTTGCTCTTCAACCACATCCAATCAATCACAAAGTCACATTGATTTTAACTTCTAAATTCCTCTTGCCTCTGCTTTTCTCCTCCATGCCCACACTGTAGCTGCCATGGTTCTGATTATTGCCCAGCTGGACTGGTAAGGAAGTCACCTCTACTCTGACTCAGTCCCTTTTTTTTGGAGAGGTTTTCTCTATAGGGCGCGTGCACTCGCCAGACAGACAGAGAGAGACATAGAGACAGAAAGCGAGAAATCACTCTCCAAGGGGGATGGTCACACCACAATCCCTTCTCCTCCATTCTCCTCTCGGGATCTTGGGCACACATGCACACGTGCCCGGCATGAGTTTTAAGCCACCGGGTCCGGGACATGAACCGTGGTCGACTACGTGGGAGTCCAGCGGCATAGCGATTACGCTAACTGCTGGTTCCCCAGTCCCTTTTTATGTTCTCCTGCAATCTGTCTTCCACAAGCTGCCAAAATCCAGTAAGATCATATCATCCCTTTTCTTAAAATATTTTTATAATTCCCATTACGTGCTAGATAAAGTTGAACCTCCATAGGATAATATAAGTGGCCTTTTATCATTTTGACTCTTTTAACTTTTAGCTTCATCTCTTGTCATTCTTCCTCAGATGCCTGAAGCTTCCATTACAATGAGCTACTAAGAATAAATTTAGTTGGGCTAGACTTTTCAGATTGCCAAGCCATTATGCATGCCGTTCTGTATTCTTGAAATGATTTTCTTTTCTACTTTGCTTTTTCTTTCCCTTTCTGAATATTTATTTGCCCTTTTAAGATATAACTCAGACATTAACTCCGTAAAGAAAGATAAGATGTCATTTCTCTGAAATTCAATTGCTTCTCTCTTACAGCAATGTTTTCCATATATTGGAATTATTGATATAGATGCCTCTAATCTTCTACTGGGTTCTGAGCTTCTGGTGGGCGAACTGAATCTTACTGATATCTGTAGGTCCAGCCCTAAAAAATTACCTGGCATACAGTGGAAGCTCAGTAAATGTTTGTTGACTGAAGGATGCAGCCCATCAGAGAAGTAAGAAATATATACCAGGCCTCAAACTATTTCTTTAAACTTCTCCAGTATTTTATCTTTCTAGTCTAATTAGTATGAATCATGGAGAAATCAAATAAATCAATAAAAATCAACTTTCCTTAGGATAGCCCTGCTGTCAGTTGTGACCGACCACAGGGTCAGGGCAGAGTGACCTCCTCAGTGGAGGCTAGACAAATCCTCAAGAGGCCATATTACTGGATGGAGTTTCTAAGGGCTCATGGTGCTGTTTTTCTTTTTATCCCTGAGACTAGTATAGTTGGGTACTTGCAGGCCAGGCCCCCAGGCACACGCTTTAGTATTGCACAGGGGTCCTATCCTCCTACACGAAGAATGGTGGACTGTTAGCTCTTAGGCTGTGGAAAGGGTGATGGGTGTTTTGTACCACTTTGCTTCGTCTCAGTCCTGCTCATTCAGATCTCATACCATTTCCCTAGAAAGTCTCTCTTGACTGTGCAAGTAATTCTGTGAAAGAGTGCCTTGTGGGTTTGCCCCAGGCTAGTGTTGACTCCAGGAGACAGAGGGCTAAGTTCCTTTATCATTTTGTCTTTGCAAGATCTGTTTAGTGCTGGAATAGGCACAGATGCAGTTTTCCATAGCTGGTTAGCAAGTTATTTATGATCCACTTAGTCTAGTGGCAGGAACATGGTCAGTTTGTCAAATTTCAAATCCTTTCATAGGGACAGGGATGACTTCTACAAGTCAAATAAATATAGTACAATTCTTTATTCTGTTTTAATTGACACCTTCTTATAATTCACATATTTTCAAGTTTCATTAGAATTCCCTTATTGTTATTAAAATTTTCTGAGTTCTGTCTAATTTCCAAAAAAACATTCTTCCTCAGACATTTTTAGTGCTATCTTTTGCTCTTTTACTACGAATCTACCTATGGAAAGTAGAAGTCCCCACTTACAAGAAATGAAAATGCTTAGTATCTTTCTTAGAGAGGCTTAGGTTTTTCTATAGAAAGCCTTTAGAAGTTCCTATATAGGTACTATTAAATGCTTAGTGAGCTGATGCCCAATAGAAGTAGTAGCTATGGTAATCTTTTATTGAAAGCTTTGATTGATTGGGGCTAATACATGTCACGACTCTTATTAAGACTCAGTGATATTTTAAAAATTATTGCTGGTGGTGCTGAAGTACAATAAGCTTTGTACTAGAGAGTGTATTGGTTTCCTGTTATTGGCAATGTTTCCCTAGGTCTCAAAAAAAAAGGACTAATAGTATTTTGTAAACCAATGGAACTAAGCCTAACTAAGTGGTCTTTTCTGGAAGCTTGCATGGTCCTCATTAATCAGCTGAATCCCCATTGATGAGGTAATAAGAGAAGACCAACAGGGTAAGAGAGTATGTCTTAATCTAGGGAAAAACATCTTGAAGTCAAGAGCTACTGAGACCTAGGCTTTAATCTTTGGCTCATTTTTCATAGATGAAAGATAGAATCTGATGGTCATATGTTGCTTTTAGCAATAAGAAAAGGTAAGACATAAGCATAAGGTCAAAGACACAGCATAGTTAGATTTTATTGTATTACTATGCTAATCACATTTCTAGTTCTGTAAGTTCCTAATATGTATTTATGTTTGTAGTCCATGGATTGGTGACATCAGTATCCACTGAGTGCTTATTAGAAATGTAAGTTTTCCAACCACCTCCAAGACTTACTGACTCATCTCTGGGTTTGGGCTCCAAGAATCTGGATTTTAACACACACATTCTCCAACTAACTTTTAAGCATATTAACGTTTGAGAAGCACAGTTCTAGAGCAGCATAACCCATCGTATATGTTTTGTGGGTTTCTAATAGGTGCCATGCCAAAAATGGTTTCATTCATGTTCAGATGAATTCGGAAAAGGTTAAGTTAAACAACTTTGTTTAGCTTCAAGGTCTTTTTATTGTTGTTCTTGGGGGTGGAGAGCACTGTTGGATTTTGCAAAACTTTTAATATGGTACTCCACAGCTCAGAATCCTCCACTGGATTCCCAGCATTCTTAAAATAAAATACTTAAAATATATACTTAAAAGTAGTATCCTCACAGTTTATTCTCACTGCCTGGTAGACACTATATAATCTGACTCTCATTAACTCTCTGATATGATTCCCTATCCTCGTTCTTACTATCGACACTCCAGAATCTCTCAGTCAAACATAATCTTACTCAAAGGACTTTGCACTTGATGTTCACATTGCTTGAAAATGTCTCTGTTCAAATGTATCTTCTTCAGAGAGGCCTTCCCAGACCATCCTGTATATTACTGCTCCCATCATCTTCTCTAGTCCCTTACCCTAATTTATTTTTTCTTCATAGCCCTCACTTCTCTGCCATTTAAACATTAATGTTTGCTGATTGGTTTATTAATGTTGTTCATTGTTGACTGATTATTTGTCTCTTCCACTAGAATGTAAGCTTCATGGGGAGTTTGTTCATTGGTGATTTTTCAATGCCTAGAACAGTGAATGGCACATAGTAGATTATAATCTTAATACATATTTATTGATGAATGAATGAAAAATTGAATGGAGAGAGGAAATGGGTGCTAGCAGTCTTCATCACATTGTAGAATAGAGATTAACAACAGAGGGACAACAGGTGGCTGCCCAGAAGAGTGTGTGAACTTCACAGAGAAAAGGTAGAGAGGACACTTGAATAGCTTAAACCTCCATGGTCTTAGGAGTCAGATACTATTTAATTGATATGAAATCATTGATTGTTCCCACCAAAGTCATGAGGAAATGAATTTCATGTGTCATGGAACAACAATGACTGTTTTATATAGAATGGAATCTCTATGGTTAGTGCTCTAAAAAAGTGCTTTCCTTAGTTCTTTCTCTGTCAATTATCTGTCCCTGGGAAATCACTCACTTTTGTGGCTTCAGATGTTATTAGTAGCCACTGGACAGATTTCTCTGTTTAGTACCCAAGTTTTCTCCTGCATTTATACTGCCAATAGGACATGTCCACTTGGGTGTTGACTTTACCCTTTCAGACTCAACATATTCAAAGTTAAAAGTATTACTTTTTCCCCCAAGCCGCTTTCCCCTATGATTTTCTTTCTTCTAGTAGAGAGCAGTGTCCTCACAGTCATTGAGACTGAAAGCCATGGAACACTCTCTGGACTTCCCTTTTCCTCATTTAAACAGTTGCCTACTCTCGTTGATATTTCTTATGTCTAAAACTCCCAATGTTCCTTATTTATTCTTTTTTGTTTATTTGTTTCTATCCTAATGCTGGACTAATATAATAATCTCTGAAGTTTTTGACCCTTGCTTTCAATTAATCTTAAACAAATTTCTGAGCCTGAACTTTGAAAATACTACCCAATATGGTCCCACTTTGTATAAATTTATGTTCTACCATTTCCTAACATTTCTCAAATCTAGCCAAAAGAGACCGCTTGTTCTTTTCCTGAGTTTGTCTGTTCTCAGGTCTTTTCTCATTCTACTCCCCCTAACAAGAAAACTTTTCTTTTTACACACGTTATATGCATCCTGTCCATTGTTTAACATCCACATCAAAGAGCCTCTGCATAATGGCTTACTGTTATCTTTGAGAAAATATGCTTTCTTTTCTTTTTAAAATATCACTTAATACTCATAATTTCTGATTCATTCTACCTTATTTGTAATAATTTGTATTCTTATTTTACTCCTGCCACCATACTGAAAACTCTTTAAATATTGAGCTTTTGTCTCACTCTTCTCTAAATCTCTACAGTAGGTGCCCAATAGATATTTATTGACTTGCACTGAAATATGTTGCCTAAAATGGTATTTCAAAATGACAATGCTGTTATATCATGGACTAATAATGCTCTTTGGCTGGGGAGCTCACTCCATGGTCACATTAAAGTCAGGTCATTTGTATGGCTAATGTTATCAATCTTGTGATACAGAAAAGGTGCAGAAAGTTTAGGTAATTGCCAGTGTCACATAATAGGAGACCCAGGACTCTCAATTCCCACTCTGCGGGTCTGATTCAAACTTTTCTTAAAAACCTTCCCTCCTCTGGAAAATAACAATTGTTGTTCATCAGCTTTTGAGTGTTCGAACTGCTTGGAGCAGGGAAAACATGGAGCTTAAGCAGTTTATCCTGAGGCATAAATTCAGATTTAGAGACCCAGGTCTCAAAATGAGACATCAGGCAGTTTCCTAAAGTTGGTGACTGGAGAGCAATCCAAGGAGTGTCTGCCTCTGTTCCAGTCACCACTCACTCATTGTGCCACAAATTCTACAATTCATTTGAACCTCTTACTGGTTTGATACAAGAGG
>NW_006159921.1:3727283-3744783 GCF_000334495.1 Tupaia belangeri chinensis
AGAGGACAAGGCCTTCCTATTCACATTCTTAGTGGGCAGCAAGGGTCTCTACAAAACTAAGAGACACTGGGGCCTACCCTACTCATTTTCGAAAGTCAGGACAGGATCTTCCCCCATTCATAATCCCATATTATAATGATAATCTTCCTGGGAGATCCTGTCCAATTCTCTAACGGTCAGTCAGAAATTTAGAATCTATTTCATATTGGAGTCTATTTAGTAAATCAGCACTACTTAAAGTTACAGACTTTTTTCTTCCAAAGTGATACACACTCTACATTTTAACTTCATTATTATTGTTTTCCCAGTTGGGGGTAGGAGGGAGGGTTAGATAGAGAGGGAGACAGAGAGAGAGCGAGCAGTTTCAGGAAAATATCGGTTCTTGTATTTACGTTTTAAGAAAGTAAAGGGGAGGCAAGAGAACTGAACTTTCTGTTTAGAATCCCTTCCTCTCCATTGGGTCTTAGCTAGGTTTCAATAATTATTGCTCAGGCACATCGTCTTGAGCTTTGCTTTTTCTCAGACTTGTACACAGTTCTAGGAAGGGTTGTTGCCAAAGCCATCATGTGATTTATTGACCCTCCACTGGGACAAGGGGGAACAGATATAACTTTGTGATTTTATTATAAGGAGGCTGGGTTAATATTTCTAGGTGAAACAAGCTACTATACCAAGTTCAAACATCTGAAGAGGGAGGTTAAGAAACCCTGAGTGTGGGGTGTAAGGATTATTCTGTCCTGGGGCTGTACAGACGTCGTCTGAGGCAGGGAGCAGGAGAAGAAAGGACACATTGTGACCCATTTCCAACACCTCCTGTGTGTAGAGGCGGAAGTTCCTTGCCTGCAGAGGGACACGCGCGGAGGAAAAATAGGAGAGTTACAACATGGCACTTACATAAACAACACCAAACTGGCATAAAACATCTAACAAAATTACACGACTTCAAGCTTGGAATTTTTATACAACATAAATATTAGGGTTCAGCCCATTTAATAATGCTATATAAAATCAAGATTTAAGGCAGTTATGTTCCACATAAACTCTGAAAACAACATTTATGCTTCTTATAAAAGCAGAAAATGATTGCATTCTGTGGGCTTTTCAAAATGATGAATATAATTACATGAAGCAACAAAAATGGATTGAATTAAAAATCCACTAGTTTCAATTTAAGTTGGTTAAGGGGGAAAAATGTAGTTTCTGGCCAAAGACTGAGAAAATTTTACAAGTATCCAAGAAAAAAATAGTTGTATGCACTGTTAGGCAGTTAGGCAGCCTTTTCCCCAACATGTATATGTAGCCCAAGAGTCACCAATGAAATATGAGCCGCTTCAAACCTGCTAAGTCCAAGAAACCCTTTAATAGTATCTACTGTCACAAGTAGAGCTGGTATTTTTTTTTTTTTTCTCCTTGTAAGCATACGGCCACCCCTGGAATAAACCCCAGTTGCTACTCTAGTGTCTTTATGACATCTTGTGCAATTTATTTTCCATCAGTGTTGGCTGTTTTGAACTAGCCTTATAGTATTGACTTAAAATCAGAGTCGAACCCAAGTGGAAGGTCACTCTTGGAATCTTTAGTTTATTCCCCTGCCTCATGAGTCAGAGGCCAGCTAATGATTCTCACTCTTATTTAGAGCCAGTCGCTCCTGTAATGGTCTTCCTACTTACAGTCTAAACTTGGTTCATTATTGTGTGTGTGTGTGTGTGTGTGTGTGTGTGTATGTGTGTGTGTTTTCTGGGAAGAGGGAATGGTGAATATAAGCAAAAAACCAAAACAAAATCTTTACCCTAATGTTACATAATGTTAACTTACTAGATGGAGCCGAACAAACTTAATATTCTATGTCAACAGTTTTTCTTGGCATTGCTTATCAGTGGAGGTTAGATTTGCACATTTTTAAGATAAGATAATACTTTTAAAGGCAAATTGTCTGTGTGTAGAAAGATAGTATTGCACAGCCTTGGTTAGTGCTGTAGGTTATACTACTGTTTTTCTTTTGTTCTTAGAGAAATCATTTGCACCTCTAAATACATTCTTATTGAGTCTCTTTGCTTCATGTTGTCCTGAAACTCCCTGAGCTTTACTGTGTTTTAAGGTAGATTAGCTAATGATTTTTCCTTGCTTGACCAGACAACAGTCCAGTGGAGAATGGAAAACTTAAAAGAAACCTCAACACAGAGGAGCTAGAGAAAAGAATCAGAAGTGTAGCCTGTGTGTACTAGTAGGCATTAAATTCAAAATGTGCATGTGTATGCAAAGTGGTATTTAAATAAATGAAAGTATGTAAATACACACTATACACACACACACACACACACACACACACACACACACACACACACACACACACACACACACACACACACACACACACACACACACACACACACCCCTTTTGAGAAAGTTTTATACTACAGTTTAGTTTCCATGAGCCATAAAAAGAAGATAAAAATGGTAATGTCTAGTACCTGGTGTAGAGGTATATTGATCTGCTTAAGGAGAGCTTTCACTGCCATCTGGAGCTCGTAGAAGAACAATTGCATGGGGCAGTCAGAAGTATGATCCACACTTTCCATAGATTCAGAGCCAGAAAGCTTTTGGATCCATTCCCACTCCTCTCTGTATGTTGAGTCAAGTTAAAATTAGAAATATAACAAAAGTTCAGAACGTAGCTCAGAACTTTTTTTAGTGTATATGTCCAGAACCTGGATAACAAATTCTTGGTTGTTAAAATTCAATGCAATTCATGAAATTTGAACATTTTGCCACCTAGCTGGAGTTTCAAATGAACTTCTAATTTAAGCTGAATTCACCTACCAAGTCACATACACCTAAGAACAGTAGATCTAATTTGTATGACTCCTGTTTTTTAGATTGGAGCTTTCAAATGTTTTGTAGTAATTTCCTGACTGTCCTAATTTTTCTTTCCCACAGATCCTCTGTAAGTTCTAAGACCCTTCATTTACCACAGGGGCATCTGCTGCTTAATTCTGCAGTTGGGTAACCACAGGACTCTGATCCAACTCAGGCAACAAACCACATGGCACATTTCAACTCTGGCCTGTTGTAATCGTGGGGACTATTTTGGTTTCTTTCTCCTTCCAAACGCTTGAGGAGAATCACTAACAGGAACACCAGACAATTCCAATAAAAGGAACCAGGGGACACACATCACTGCTTCCATCCTCCTCACAAACCAGTCATCTGTGTCTTTATTCTGCATGCTCTATAATCCTTCCTAATGAACTTTTTCAAATGTCACGCAAAAGAGAAGGGAAAAGAATGGTGGTGGGAGGAAAACACATCTGGTTTGTCCCCCCAAGGTTGCTCTTCAAAGGGAATTTGAAAAGATCAAGGTAAATGCCTCTTGGGCAACATTGTTTCCACAGGTATTTTAGCACAAGTCTCTAAACACATTCAGTTGGCCCAGTTTCTCCTTCAAACTCTGCAGGCAGCAGTAATATGCTCTCAAGAGCAGGCTAGGGAAGAAAGGAAAGCCCTCCTCTCCAGGGATGGAAAGAGAGGAGGTGCTGACATATGTTCCCACCCTTGTGAAAACCTTTTGAGGGCTCTCCCCAAAGAATTATACCAGTTTGGGCTCCTGTCTGTGGTTCAGAACACCAAATTGATTGTGGCATGAGCTTTTCATCAAAAAACACTCTCTTTTAACTAACTACCCTCTTAGAAAAGTTTCTGTTTTCAAGATACCTGTTTCATTTCTAGTCTCACACTGGACAAAAATATGGAAAATTTATCCTTTGCCCCAATAAAAGAAAATAAATCAGAAATAAATCCTACTTAAGTTTGGGCGTACTGTTGGCTTCACAAATAATTGAACTCTTTAAGAACCTGTCTGGGCACTATTTCTTTCCCCCATCACTGATATTGAACTAGATGATGACTAGTATCAGTATACACAGACTAAAGAACTGCATTAGTAAAATATAGTCTATAATCAAATAAAAAATAAATTACCAGTAGGAATACCATCAAATACCACTAAGTAGTTTAGGGTATAATGATGAGGAAGATGGAACTGGCAGACTGAAGGCTATTGGAACCTTTTATACGAATGAAACTTGGATCCTTGAAAAGGGGAAATTAGTTAGTATAACCAGTAATAGATAGAGTCTAAGTCTTTAAGACACACATCTAGAACATTGATGAAAATAACTGTTGCTAAGTGAACTCATAAATGCGCCATATAACCTCTTGGGAAGGAGTGAGGAGATGACTAATGTTGATTGTAGAAGTGACCACCAGATGGCAGACTTAAAGTCCTGCTGTAGATGCTATGTGAAAAGAGAGAATATGGTAGTCATTGAAGTTCTCGAAGACCACCATCATCATCTTCTTCCTCATTGTCACCAAGTAAAACTTATTTAATAAACCTTGTGAGAAATGATAGTTAACAGACACTTGCCCCTATAACATTTTTAAATGATTGAATTAGAATTTCCTTTGGTTATGCAAATCTATAGGATAACTCGAACCTAAGGATCTAATTTGTATTCTTGGAAGCCTGAAAAGCTCTGAAGAATTATTTTTCTTTTATTATCTATTTCTTTCTTTCCATTTTTTCTTTCACATTGAGTACAATTCAGTTCATTATAGTAGTCTTTCAGACGCCTATTAGGAGGGTTAGTTGTAAAGTTGAGCCAGATTACCAAGATTGGGCAACTTTCCCAAAGCTAACAGGGTAATTCACCAAATGCCAAACCATAGAGTAAGTTTCCAGAAGCTCAAGCCTTGTTACTTCTTTTATTCCCTAGAGAACCATGAGGAGTGGAGGAAACACGTTAAGTTTCTCAGGCCAGAGAACTAGGAGTAGGGAGGATGAAGGTGGGGGTAGGGTCCTTTAAGATCAGGGGAAATCAGCAGTTCTATCAAAACCCATTTCCATAGGTGAAATTAAAAGAAAAAAGAACAAAAAGGGTATGATTTTTCTTAGTCTGTGAAGAAAAGATGGTAGAAATAGTCATGTAGGAAGGAAAGGTCATTTGTTCACTAACCAGTTGAGCATTAGTGGCAGCACTAAAAATATTGCAGAGAGGACAGTTAAAGAGTAGTGCCCCCTTTTAATGGACTCACTTCTACCACCTACAAACATTGCAAGCCTTCCTTAAGCTAGAGCTTAAATTCAGCTCTGCACTGCTCCAGTGGTTGGCTCTTGAGTACATGTCACCATGGAAATTACCCTGGGAAGTAAACATTTCACTTGCCTTCTGGCACATCAGATCGATTACCTGGGCCATTCTTCCATCACAAGGAAAAACTCAACTCCTGATAACTTACTTGGAAATATTATTGTTTTCACGGATCTTCGTGTGGCAGAGCATGTTGGGCAACTTTTGCATAACAAGAACTTTGATCTGATCCACAGAGCTACATAGCTTTAAGTAACCCAAATATAATCCAGGAGATAGACGCTGATGACTCCTTTTGTGATAAGAAAGAATATCCTGTAGAGTGAAAAAAAAGCAAACAAACAAAAAATAAAAACACACCCCAAACACAAATCTCTAAAGGCAATCTCAAATCCTTTTCCTCTCTAAGGTGGGCCTGTCATGAATGAAAGGAGCTGTGACTAAATAATTGGGTGAGAAACCTCAGATACCACTGTGGATGCTGGGCAAATGTTGGCTGTACGGTTAATCTTACCTGCAGGAGAATGCTTCTCCAAGTCAGGTAGTCAGTCTTTAATAACTCTGCATGTTTATTTTCCTTAGTTTTCTGTGCCAAGGGTAGGTGTGTGGTTTGTGATTAGGAATATACTGGTGGTGGTGGAGGTAGATAATAAAGAAAAATAGAATTCTTAATTTCTGTCCTTGGAGGGCTTATTTTAGGTGGGAGAAAACAGACATTTACAAGTGTAAAAGCTGACTAGCAGTTGTGGAAGGCTTTATGATTTCAGGATAATTAAAATGGAAAAGTCTATTTGAACAAAACCATTTCAAATAGAATAAAACTTCATAGTAAGTTGGAAAACAAAGGTTTTATTCATTCTTTATCTTGAAAATTGAAACAAAAAAATAGTGCCCAGAGATTTGTCTTATATTAACATTTGAGTTGTAGCTATGTACTAATTCTGAGACTGAGGAGAAATAATTTAAAAACTGACTTGGTTTCTGTACCTTTCCTCATCCCCCATCTTTAAAAATTTTGATATTTAAGACATACTAGTAAATTCCTTGTTTATCCTATGCTCTTTAATAGTCAGCTGTTTTATCACTTCTATATTCTCAATTATCAATGACTTTGCATATGATTCAATTCAGTCTCTAACACGATCTTCATCAGTTTCATAAAACTATCCTTTAAAGACTTCAAATTTTGCCTTGCAGTTGCATCATCTGCATTGCATCATCACAACATGATATTCCACATGCAACAGAGACTGTATGAAGTTGTTGATGCAATAGGAAGTGCCAATCAGCTTAGAGAGGCACATTTGAATGGAATCTTATTTTATATGTGGCCAGTAACTTAGTGAATTAGTTGAATTATGATTTTTCCTTCCCTATACAGCTGCAAGGACTCAGAGAATGGATGATTGGAAAAATATATAGACATTCCCTTCCTGTAGCAGTAGGTTTTTTTTTTTTTTTTTTTTTTTTTTTTAATCACTGGTGCAGTAGTGTGGTACACAAAGTTTGGAGTGATGAGTGAGGTGAGGTAACTGATTCTAAAGCACATTCCTAATTGGCTAGAGTTTAGCTTGGTTTTCAAACAGGGAAAAATAAGGGAATAAATTCCGCATCCTTACCACAAAGAAAATGCTAAGTAAGGTGATGGATATATCATTAACATGATTTAATCATTCTACATTTTATACTTTTATCAAAACATCAACGTGTAGCTCCATAATTGTATACAGTTATGAGTTATCAATTAAAAAATACTACAATAAATAAAGGGAATTCAAAAAAGTGAAGTAAAGGGCACCAACCTTACACTATTTATAGGGGAAGTAAGAGGTAGCAAACAAATTAAACTTATAATAAATTCTATATGGAACAAAATAGTATGAGGTTTTCCTTGAGTACCGTACTGTATTCTTTTTTTTTTTTTTAAGAGGTTTTTGCTATAGGGCACGTGCGCTCACCAGACAGACAGAGAAAGACAGAGAGTGAGAAATCACCTCCCAGGGGGGATGGCCACGCTGCAATCCCCTCTCTTCCATTCTCCTCTCGGGATCTTGGGCACGCACGCACACATGCCCGGCGTGAGTTTAAGCCGTGGGGTCCAGGAGTCGAATCACAGTCGACTACATGGGAGTCCAGAGACATAGCCATTATGCTAACTGCTGGTCCCTAGTACTGTACTGTATTCTGAAGGAGGGATCTCTGCAGAATTAACCATATCTAATATGTCCCATTGTGTAGTACCCACTCTGTCCCATCCTTCCTTAAGCACATACTGAGTTCCTCTGTTGTGTCAGGAATGATGAGAGACATTGGGGCTTCAGGTGAACATGATGTGATCCCAATTCTTCTTTTTCTTTCTTTTTTGAGTTTGCGTAATTCGTGGTACATGCATACAAGCAGAAGACAGAGAGAGAGAGAGAGAGAAAGAGAGAGAGAGAAAAGCACCCTCAACAGGGTCTTATCATGCCACGATCTCCTTTCCTTGGCCCTCCAGTTTGTCAGGATCTTGGGCATGCAACCAGTGTGTTTGCAAGCTGACCTGGAGGTCTGAACTGGCATTTGGCCATAGTACTGCAGTTCAGTTTGCTACTGACTGCATCACCAGATTGGGTCATGACTTTAATTCTTGAGGAGGCTGAGAAAGACAGATGAATAAACAGATGACCACAATATACTGAAAGCAGTTTTATAATAGAGGCAATGTGAACATGCAGTAGGAGATACGCTTACATTTTTCTTTTTTTTTTTTCTGTTCTCTTTCTGAACTAGACTATGAAATTAATGGTAGGACTTTTTTTTTTCTCAAAATTGCTTTGTGTTCCATTGCATTTGTGTTCCCAGTACCATTTCTGTATAAAATAGGTACAAAACATGTAGAAATCAGGCCATAGACCCAAAACAGAACATGTGGGACTAGCAGAAAAGGGACAGAATATGAATGGTAAGAAGATATAAATGGGAAGAAGATATAACTAGCATGTACAGAAAAGCAAAGCCTAAACAACATTTAAGACACATTTGGCAAAAATAAGCCTAGAAAAAAACTTGATCTCATGATTGGGAAGGGAAGAATTATTATTAATATTGGTGACAGGTGAAGCTGAACTTTTTAATGTCTTCTATTCTGTTTCTTCAGAATGTACTGCGGGTAAGTAGTTGACTAGAAGGACTTCTGTCAAGGTGGAATTTTGGGAAATGACAAGCTAATCAAAGGGAGAGAAGTGGTTAATTAAGGAAAGAAAAATGGAAGCATTCAGATCTGCAGAATTGAATGATATGTACCTGGTGTGTGGGGTGGGTACTTGCCAAACAAGCAGATGTGG
The DNA here is from genome assembly GCF_000334495.1 of Tupaia belangeri chinensis. NCBI lineage: Eukaryota > Metazoa > Chordata > Mammalia > Scandentia > Tupaiidae > Tupaia > Tupaia belangeri. The sequence continues at coordinate 3,735,757 of NW_006159921.1, forward strand.
CTACAGACCCATGGGTCATTATTTTTGAGAAGTCAGGAGAACTAAAAAGCCTCTAAAGACTAGAAAAGGACAAATATGCCTGTCTTTGAAACAAGAAGGGGAGAAACACAGGATGACCCTAGTAATTAAGAACTACTGACTTATTGATCTTTATGAAAAATGAGAAAGAACCATCAAACAATCAATGTGCAGTTACCCAGGAATCCTGAGGCATTAGAGGAGTCAGCATGGTTTTCTGAAAAGACAATTTAAATTTCGAACAGCAATAGAACAGGATCCAAAGACCAGAGGGAAGTCTCCAGCGTAATCTGTTCTACAAGGAAACCTGGGAAAAGTATAATCTTGATCATGTTCCTGTAGCAAGATGAACATCTGGGTTAAAGATTTGTGGATGATGGAGATGGCATGGGGATAGTAGACATATTGAGAGATGGCCTGGTAGGGACTGGTCCTGAGGATCAGTCTTTTTCAGCTCATTTATTGACATTTGAGACAAAGAAATCAAGAATGCGTGTATCAAATTTGTGGCTCTGAAATTTACTGTGGTTTTGATTTTCTGGAAAATAATAATAAAGTTCTGAATGACCTTATGCATTAGAAAAAACAAGCCTATCATAATTAGGGTTGAAACTTAATAAGAAAATGTGCTTATAAAGACCCAAGCCCAAGACTACAAATATAGGATGGGTAAGAGTGTAAGAGAAAACATCTGAGGGTTAGAACTGACCACAAGTAGAATGTGAGTTAGGAACATACTGTGGTTATGTAAAAACCAACACCATTCTAAGATGGAGTAATTAACTCTTTAATTCAATTTTTTTAGAAGACTATTACTGAGCATCTACTATGTATTTTCTTGTCTTTCCATAGTCATTTATCCTTCATTAGTCAGAATGATACTTTTGGAAACTGAGAAGGAAATGCGAAAAAAAAGATGCTGTCTGAGTCACATAATCTAAGGTATACTGGAGAGGACTTATAAAACCAAGCTGTATACTTAAAGGTTTATATATTACCTGATTTAAATTCTACCCACATTTCTAGCCTCCATTTCACTATATACCTTTCATGTCTCTTATCTCCATCTAAAATGAATTGCTTTTTCTTTCTCCACACATGCCCTAATTTTTCTCCTTTAATTGTTGGTTCACGAATTCACTCACTCTACCGTTATTGAGCACCAACCATACTGGGCTGTTGGAAAAGTCATGACGTATTTTTCTGACAACCCAATATAAAATCAGACATTGTACTGGGATATTAACAACACCAAGATGAGTAAGACATGATCTTTTCCTTCATGCAATTCATGTTTAAGTGCATGAGAGAAATAAACAAGTTTTTCTGACCCAGCATGATAAAGGCCCTAAAGAAATTGTGTAAGGTTCATCATGGACCTAGGTGAGAGTGAGATCTCTTCTGGTTTTTGCCTCATTTATTTACTATGCCCTCTATTTAATTTAGTTCTATCTATTTAATTCTTTCTGTCCTCCCTCCTTTCTTTCTCTTTTTCTTTTTTTCTCTACCTGGTGAACTTACCCTCATGGTTCCACCAAATTGCCTCTTCTGCAATGCCTTCCCTGATATTTCCAGGCAGAATTAATAGCTGCTTTGTGTGTGCTCCCATAGTACACTGTTTGTACTGCTATCAGGCTCTGGTTTAATTCTGCCTTGTATTACCTTGATTTGTTTACAAGTCTGTCTCCTTTCCTTGACTGAACTCCTTGAAAGTAGGGACCTTGACTTATTTGTTTTCCCTATAGCACCTAGAAGAGTGCCTGGCACCTATTTGAAAAATATATTTATTAAATATGAAGTGAGAGGCCCAGAGGTGGTGGGGTCTGGGACCAGGTCTCTGGGACAGAATATGCGTGCTGGTACAGTGAGTAGGAAGGGTATAACCAACCTTTCTTCATTGAGCAGACATCCCAATAGCTTGGTAAAGGAACAATAGGTAGTTGCTTTCCCTACAACTATAAGGATTTAATTTTGTTGTATTGGGTATGGAGGCTGAATTGCTCAGGCCCACAGGGGTTACAAAATGATGGTTTTTGTGAGTCCAAGATTATATAGACTATAAAGGATTTAAGTTTTCTAAATTATTTTCTAGTTTTTTTAAATAAAGAGATTTTTGTCCATAACTTTAGGTAAAAAAGTAAGGATCTTTTCAAAAAGTAGAAAATATTTCAGCACTGGGACCTCATTCTTCCGCTGTAATAGTCTTAGGAAGAATAGGGCCTCCTCTCTTTAGATAGGACAAGGGCTTATCAAATTAATAGAGTCCCTAATGACTTCTACTTTTTAAAAAAGTTGAATCGCGATATTACTTGTATACCACAAAATTCACCATTTTGAAATGTGCAGTTCAGTGGATTTTAGTATTTTTACCAAGTTGTGCAACTATTGTCACTATCTAACATTTTTATCATTTCAGAAAGAAAACTTACATTCAGTAGCTGTCATTCCCTAATCTCTTCTCCTTCTGCGTCTGGAACTGCTAGTCTACTTTCCGACTCTATGATTTTGCCTTTTCTGGACATACCTTATAAATGGAACTATATAACATATGGCATTTCATCTCTGACTTCTTTCACTTAGCATGTATTTAAGATTCAGCTATGTTATAAGATGGATCATACATAATTATTATTATTTTTTAATGATAGCATGCACATGCATGATAGAGAAAGAGAGATAGAGAGAAGCACCCTTGTCAGGGATCATCATGCTGCGATCCCCTTTCCTTAACCCTTTAGCTCCTCATGATCTTGGGTGCCCACATGTGTGCCTGAGGTGTTTTTAAGCCATCTTGAGGGTAGTAGGCCATATGAGGGTAGTAGGCCATATAGTGATGTGGTAGACTCGATCACTTGCAGCCTTCCAGGGCACTTGTTTGACTGCTGTGACATTGTGGCTGGGCCACATTATTCATTTTTTATGGCTTCTTAATATTCCATTAAATGGATATACCACATTTTGTGTATCTGTTCATTAGTTGTTGGACATTTAGGTTGTTTCTTCTCTTTGGTTATTATGCATAATGCTTCTATGAACCTTGGTGAAAAAATTTTTTGTGATCCTAATTGTTATTTAAATCCAGCCCAATTGGATCATTTTCATCAATCTTTGATCCCTGTAGTTTTTTTTTTTTTTTTTTTTTTTTAATCCCTGTTTTTGAAGCTTCTTGGGAGTACAAAGAGTAGAAGGGTGCTAGAAAAAGCACATTAAGGCAAGAAGAGGTAGTAGGTTCTGCATAACACAAAGTTACTGGGTACCTGGAGGTGACAAAGAATTCCTAAGAGAAGAAGAGAAGTGAAATAGGGCTGAGAAAAGATAGAAGTCAGACTTCACTACAGCTTCCATGGGATTAGACTCTTCAAAAAGGACTCAGAGAAAAGTAGGGAGAGGCTATGTAAAACAGCATGGTGGAATGGGAGGGGCATCAAATTAGGAGTCAGGACATGTGTGTCCTAGCCCCTCTTAGTTGGCTTTTTGACTGATATAATCTTGGCAAATTATTTCCTTTAAGTTTATGGCTTCATCTATGAACTGAATACAGTAAAATTATTCACTATGATATCACTGATGTGATATATATACATTTGGATATATAACACACATGTGAGTCAATCTAAGCAAAAACCTTATGTGTGAATCTTCCTATTACTGAAGTGACCCTTGAAGATAATGGTCAGAGTAATTCATCACCTGAGGGGGGTCTCCCTATTAGAAATATTTTCATTATCAGTTAGTTTGCTCAAAGGGACTCCGACTGGTCCGTAATCTATGTCTTTTCCTTTCCAGACAAATGTGAGAAGGATTTCTCTCTCTCTCTTGCAGACCTAGAAGGCCTATTAGGAAGGTTTGGGATTTGAGAGGGTCAGGAATTTGAGTGAGTTGGACACTAGAGTTTCCCTGGGGCCCTAAGGATTAGTAGATAAGTTATGGGCTGATTTGTTTGTTTATTGTTTTTTTTTTTCTTTGAGAGAGAGAGAGAGAGAGAGAGAGAGAGGCATTGCCAACTAGGTCATCATGCTAGGATCCACCACCATTTTCACCTGTCCCAGATCATGGGCACATGTATGCTTTGCTTACCTGGGGAGGTCTCTGAAATTAAACCTGGAACCTTCACACGTAGTTTAGGCTCTCAGAGCATTACATTACCTCTGTGCTAGCATCTGGTCTCTGGTTGAGATTTTGTTAAGGCTCTTATCCATTTCGAAAACTCCACTGTGGACCATAGAGTTTTTATAGAGCTTTTCCTTAGTTTTTATGAAAAGGTAGAGGAAGTGATGAAATGTCACAAGTGATGTTTGAGCCAGTGCCAGAGGTCTTCTGGGAGCAGAGAAGAGGAGATTGACTGGATGTGTAATAAGGACAGTGTAGCATTGCTTGAATTGCTAATACTTTATTAATTAACTAATTTAATCTTCATTAGAAGCCTGCCTATCAAGTAGTTTCTGCAGAGGAGAAAATACAAGTGGTAAGAAGTTAAATCCCTAACCTAGATATAAAACTAGAAAGGATGGTGTCATGAATCATCCCTACTCAGCCTGATTTATATATATATATATACATATATATATATAAGTCCAGGCTTCCAATCAGATGGTCTGGTGGTCATCACTCTGTTGCCTTTGAAAAAGAGTGATATGTTATTTTGGGAATTACCTAGCCTGTTTTGGACAACTATTGAGACTTGTCTCTACCTTTGTGTTGAGCTGATGAGACCAGTTCATGACATAATAAGATCTGAAGACTACGAGTAACTGGATAATAGCCCTAGTAGTTTTAGTCCCCATTTCCTGTCCAGTGTAAGACCTGTAGGAAGGAGGTGAGAGAAAAAGTGAGAGAAGAAGAAAGGAGAGTGGGGGTGGGTGGAAATGACATCAAGCAAGAATGTGCCACTCAGAGGGAGTAAATTTTCCACTTGGATCTGTGTGGAAACCTGATCCTGCTTCTATTTTTGGTCTCCTTCTCCAACAACCTTTCACCAGATTGGAATTTTTCTGCACCTGTAACACATTTTTAATGTAATAAGTCTAGGAGAAACCAGGTATTATATCATGCTGAGGCCTGTGCTGTGTTTCTAGGGGCAAAGGTAGCCCAGACCCCAGTTTATCCCTATAGAGGATTAGTGTATTAGTCACCCTGTAAAACCTCAATTTATTATGATTTTTTAAATGTTTCTTTTAGCACTTGCTTATAAAATGTGAAGAGCCATGAATGTGTCTGTGTACCCTGCCCCCACCTCCTTCACACATGTACATACTCTCTATCAATTTCTTATGAACCCAAATTCTGTAAAATCAAATCCAGAGATATTGGCTTTGACCAATTAGCTTACCTTTGCCATGTTGGACTTTGTTCTGGTTTGGGCTAGTTCAAATTATAAAAAATTTATATTATTGCACTAGTCACTCCTCACTGGGGAATAAAAGTAACTTAGAAAGTAAGTTAGCTATTTAGGGTGACTGAATGACTCCTGAGATTGAGGTTTGGAGTTGGCTTCTTTGTGTGTGAATACGCCCTTCCATCCCTGTTTCTCCAGATTGGTTGTCTTGTGGATACACACCATTGGTTGCATAGGGGACAATGGAGAAGTTTCTGCCAAGTTTTCTACCTCACTGGAGAGTTCTAGACGATACATTCCCATCACTTGGAAGAAAGAAAGACAGGTAGAAAGATAAACAACTTGAAGACCATGTTCATATAAGAATATATAAGGCAGTGCGGCAGCAGGGAGAGAGTGCAGGATTTAGGAGGAGCAGACATGGGTTTATTTTCTGTTCTGCCACCCAAGCTAAGAGTCTGAATCTATGCTGCCTGGATTTTGAATTGGGGGGCTATTCAATGTTCAGGTGCTTCTTTCATTCTTTGTTTTATCTCCTGTCATTCACCCACTAAAATCCTAACTTCCACCTTAACATGTGATATAACGTAGCAAAAAAGAAGCCTGCTTCCAATCAGATTTGAGTCAAAGTCTTAGTTCTACAATTTTCTAGCTGTGTGCTCCAGAGGTCAATCCAGGTTTTGTGTGGCCTGAAGCTAATACAGTTTCTGGTGCCTTCTTTAAGGGGAAAAAAAAAATATCTCACAAAAATTATGAATACAAATTGCTAGGGTCCCTGAAAGAGCCTTGGAAGGGGTTTATGCAAACAGCAAAGTGACGCTGAAGCTTTATTAGTTTCACTAAAGCGGCCTCTGGGTGTAGTTCTTTGTTATTTAAACTCTTTGAGCCTCAGTTATTTCATTTCTAAAATAAATTTAATCATGCCTACCTGTTATGGGAATATTCTGAGGACTAAGCAAGAATATATATGCATAAAAGTATTTTGGTTCAAAGGGCTACATATTTATTTATTGTAGGCTATCTATCTACCTGTCTATCCATCCATTTATCTATACATATAGTTGAGAACTATATCATTATTGCAGTTCATTCAGATATTGGCTTAATGCTTATTTATAGTATCTATACATTCCCTACTCAATCATTTATCTCAATATTTCCTCACTGATTCATTGGTCAGGGCATTTTTAGGGATCTCACTCTTAGTATTACTTGATGAATTCCAGATCTGGAGAGTGATGACTAATAATGAGCTTCTGCATCTTTCCTATGTGTGAACATAAGTAATGACCTGCTTCTGGACCCTTTCCATTCCATCACTGCATATATAAATAGTGCTTGGCATATGCACTAGATCCTCAGTACTAGTAATTGAAACTTCAAATATACCTGGAAACTAAAACCAAACCAAACCAAAACAAAAAACAAACTACATACCTGGATGGTTATTAGTAAAATGTCTAAGGCTGTTGGCTCTTCAGGCGTTGATAAAGACTTTCTCTGACTTTGCAGCTTTGAGATCTGCATCCATTTACCATTAAAAAATGAATAAAGCATCTCTACTTCTCTGATGGTGACTATGAGTATGTTTCCATGTCGATCTTTAATGGGTTCATAGTAAACTCTTCCCAAGTTGTGTGTTCCAAGTAAATTCTAGAAACAAATAGATTGCTCACAGCTTAGATGATAATGCACAAAGCAACACAATTGTAGCAAAAGATCCTGCAAATAATTATCTGATTTCTGAGAAACTGTTTTTGGTTGGTTTGTTTTTGCAGAGCTAAACCTAGACAATGTGACATCATAGAAACATACTTAATAGAAGGGCAAAGAAAATGTCATCACTATGAGCCTACAAAGGTAAGAGATACAAGAAATATGTTTTTTAAAGCAAATTCAATATCCATAAATATTTTGTACCTTTATAGATACACTAGCACAAAAACCTCGGTTACCAGCACTTGAAGGGAATCCCAGATGTTTTAAAGAAAAATGCCTGATATTTCAAGTATGCTACTTGTGAAATTTTCAAGAGATCTACAGTAAGCTAGTATGAGGTGGGGTTTTTTAAAATGAAGAAGTGAATTGACAATGTAGCACATTGTACAGGTCCCCGAATGACTACGCATTCCCTTCAAGATACTTTAATTGAGAGATTGGCCTCATTTGATTTACGTATATTTCAGGGAACTCTATTTATTTAAATGTTTGTTAAAATTGCTTATAAACTAGGTAAAACTAAGGCAGATGATACTTTTAGAAAGGTGGGAAGGGAAGGGCACCGCATTACTTGTGAAGGGGCCCAAGTAGTGTTACTAAATAAACAGGAGTTTTACAAATATGTAGGATTTGAAGATTTCTAACCTAGAGCACTGGATGAACAGGATAAAGTCCCCTCTTGTTTAAATGTCCATGATTTCTGAAAATTATAAATCATCCCAGAGCTCCTAGCTGTTATTTTTGTGAGCTCACATAAATGATGACGAGATTACCTGTTAGCATGAGAGCAAAGTAGAACTGGAATTTGTAAAAGTGACAAGGTTGACCTAAAGATGAATGAGCCAGCTGGTCAGCATCCACATCTACAAAAACACTGGAATGTTCTCTCAGGTAGGGACTGTATCTGAAACTCCTATTCTTCCTCACAAAGGCGAGACACATATTAAGTAAAGAATTTCATAAATAATTACTGACATTTTATAAAAATCCTTTTGGCAAGGTTATTATTTTTTAAAAAATGTCCTAATAACTGACAAATTTCTTCTTTCCAATAATTGACTTCTAAGTCATAGAGAAGTAGCTTGGTAAGGCATTCAGTATAGTTCTACATATTCATATAGTTTTGGTTTTGTTTTAATTTTTTTAAGACAACATCTTTCTATGTTGTGATTTTCCTGATTTAACCTCCTGTAGTTGGAATCTCTGGGACTATAAGTGTGCATCACAGAGCAGTGTCTGTTTTTTGTTTGTTTGTTTTTGTTTTTGTTTTCTTTTTTTTTTGGTGGACTGGGAATTGAACCCAGGCCTCCCATGTGACTTCAGTCTGCTGAGTAGTAGTGTCAACCAGTATGCTACTATAGTTGGGCCTTGTACTATTTTTAATTTTATAAAGTTTGTTGCTAATAAGCAGTGTGATGCTGGTAAACTGATGAGAGAGAGAAAGAGAGGGAGAGAGAGAGAAATAGAGAGATAAAAGAAAACCCAAAAGGCCTGATGTATAGCAGATGCCGATTTCTGTGGTATAATTGCTTCTGGTACAGCTGACTTCAAGCTGTCCAGGGCTCAACAACCGGCTTTCAAAAGTTTTGGATCTTTAACAGTTGGCTTTCCTGAGTTAGTACAAGCTGGCTCCAGCCTACCACTGCTATTAAGATTTTACTTACACTGGCGAGTTTCAGGGCTGGCTATTTATTAATTGCTGAACCTCTTGAAAAATAATTTACCCTTTCTGGTCCTAAGTTTCATCATCTCAACTTAAGGGTTCTTACAGTTCAGACATTCCTAATGCTAATCCTTATGTCATAGAATGATTTGAAGGATTAAATCAAGCAACATATCAAAAGGTGTTTTGTAAATTTTCAAGCTTGATGCAATATAGGTCATGGGCTTTCTTTATTGCTCTAATTGGAATTATAGCCTCCTGGCTTACAAATACTCATTTTCATGACCCAGCC
>NW_006159921.1:3748633-3753298 GCF_000334495.1 Tupaia belangeri chinensis
AGAAAAGAGTGTGTGAGCTGGGAAAGAGGATGTAGAAAGACCAGAAAGTTGGAAGAAAATCAGAAAGGTGTGGAATTGTGGAAGCCAAAGGATGTGGCAGTTTAAAAAAAGAAAGTGAGGAACCAGCAGATAGCATAATGGTTATATTGCTGGACTCCCATGTAGCCTACCATGGTTTGAGTCCTAGACCCGGCAGCTTAAAAACTTTGGGTGCGAGTGCATGTGTGCCCAAAATCCTAAGAGGAGAATAGAAGAGAAGGGATTGTGTGATCATCCTCCCTGGGGGTGATTTTTTGCTTTCTGTCTCTCTGTCCCTCTGGCGAGTGCATGCACTCTATAGCAAACATATCTTAAAGAGAGAGAGAGACAGAGAGAGAGAGAGAGAGAGAGAGCACACAAACACTGCTGAGACATCAGTTGCAAAGAAACCTTAAAGGTGTCCACTGGGGGACTAGCAGTTGGCACAGTGCTTTTGTCACTGGACTCCCACATAGTCAACTGTAGTTTGAGTCCTGGACCCAGTGGCTTAAACTCACACTGTGTGTGTGTGTGTGTGTGTGTGTGTGTGTGTGTGTGTCCCTAATCCTGAGACAAGAAAGGAGGAAAAGGGATTGTGGCATGGTCATCCCACTGGGGAGTGATTTCTTGCTTTCTCTCTCTCTGTCTTTCTGGCGAGAACATGCAAAAATCATCTGTGGGGTGATTTCTCCCTTTCTGTCTTTCTGACGAGTGCATGCACCCTATAGCAAAAATCTCTCTTTAAAATAAAAGTGTCCATTGGATTTAATGAAACTGAAGTCATTGGAAGGGACAGATCTAAGTTTCATGAAGGCCTGACCCATACAATTTTGGGGTCCTCTTTAAGACAAAGAATACAAAATTACAAATATACAATTAGGTATGAAGGTAAATATTTTTTACTAAAACATAGATTTCTTGACAGAAAGAGAGGGAATAGAGAGAGAAAGACAAGCACCCTTAACAGGGCCTCATCACACAAATCTTCAGAGCCCTCCTGGCTATCAAGGATTGTGGGCTCATGCATGTATGTCCAGAGTGCACAGGTGGAACTTTGAGACCAAATCCTGATCTTTCATGGGCCTTCAGCATTGCAGAACATTGCACTATGCTATACCACTGTTGCTGGTCCTGAAAGTGGTATTTATTTAGAATGAGGAAAGAAAATCCTTTCCCTAGCTAATAACAGAGTTTTAGAATGGCAGGTTCCTGTTTTCCCTTGACATTTCTTTAAACAGTTTGCCAGAAATGCTGCTCGATTGCAACCAGTGTTCTCCCCACTTAAAACACTTTGAATTCCACATTCACAGAGTTCATGAAACTGAAGGATTCAGAAGCTCCTACCTCATTAGCATAATCTGCCTCTGATTACTGGTGGCCTTAGAGAGCAGTTTTGTAGTTATGGTGGTAGCAGAAATCAGAAAGAGGGCTGAGAAACGAGTAAATGAAGAAGTAAGTGGAGAAAGAAAAGAGGTGGGTCAGTCAGTGGTGTGGTGGTTAAGGCAGGTAGATCCCATGTGGCTGGCTGCACAGTTTGAGTCCCAGGCCTTGTGACCCTCCCTTATGGGAGCACTTTCTCACTTTCTCTCTCTCTCTCTCCCCCTCTCTTCTGGGAGAGCATATACCCTCTGTCAAAATTAAAAACAAAACAAAACAAAAAAGACAAAAGGCAACTCTTTCAAGAAGTTTGGGTATAAGGGGGAGAGGAGAGATAGTTTGAAGTTGAAGGGGCATGAGAGGTCAAGGGACAAATTTTGGAGAAAATTGCATTGGAGAGATTTGAGTATTTTTAATTTAAATGAAAAGATGAGATCCAGAGCACATTTGGAAAGATGAGTCTTTGGGAGGAGGAATAAGACGTTATCTTTTGGAATAGGAGGGAAGAAAGGAAAGAAGGGGTCAGTGCAAGAAAGTTTCTTGATTTGACCGTGAATAAAACTTAAATTCATGTTTATTTTCTTAATGATTTATACAATGAAGTCATCACCAAAGATGGGGAATGGAGAGTGTGGGGATATGTGAGAGAATGGAGAAGGCTTTATGTAGTTGCTTTATGGTGTGAGAAAACAAATTTAGTAGACAGATGAGATGAGACCATTAGATAACATTATACATTATGGAAAGTGGTAGGGGTAAATAGATTTGAGGGAAATACAAGAGATACTGCAAGGGAGTCGCTGAGCAGGATCCCAGTGGCAATCATGGCTTCCCTGTATCTGACTGCATGGGCATGTAACAGCCTGATCCTTCTCATGTTACTGATATCAGATGAAAGTGTTCTCGGAAGCCTCCAATAAACACATGATAAAGAGCCTTGCTTGCAATTTTAAAGTTGTTTAGTGTGATCCAGGTATGTCTGAGCTGTATGGTGGGCTAATGAGAAGGTCCACCAAGGGCTGTGAGCCTTCTGGGAGTTTACGTTATTCTAAAGAAAGAGCAGTTTGAGGTAGAGAGTCATGGTCCAACTCAAGTGGGTCAGTGATGAAAGGAAGGGGTGCTTTGAATTCAGCATAGACATCATGGCCCAACTTCAAGAACTTCTCCTTGAGTTAGAGGAGAAAATTCTGTAGTCAAGAGTGAATTGAAATGAAGAACACTATTTGCTAAAATCTCTGAGGTCACTGAGGACACAGGATAGTGAAACTATTTGTGTAATGGAATATAGCACCGAGAGATAAAAGTTACCTGTCAAAATTAATTATAATAGCAACACAATAATTATAGTTATCATGGGGGGTTATATTGTAATTATTGTTGAGGGGATGGTTAAGAAATGAAGTTCCCATAATTGCACGTAGGGACAGAGCCATAGTTGTTATTTATTTATTTTTTTTATATTTTTTTTCCTTGGTCATGAGACTACTTTTGTAGCTTGGCTAGTATAGCCTAGATAGACACAACTTATATACTGGGTCATTAGGAAAGTTGTGACACATTGTTACATAGAAAAACATAGAAAAATACATCATGACTTTCCTGATGACAATTTCTAGTGTGCATATTTCTGGGGTTGTAACTGACAGCCTTGCAGGCAGATACCCATGCTGGTAATGGCTCAGCAATCTCTTAAGAACCCCAAATTCATGTAGCAGATGCTTTTCCATTCTAAAAATGACAAATTTAGTTAATATCAGAAAATGATAAACAGAAAACCCAGAAAAGCTTGGTTAGAATTCAATGCAAGTTCTAGGAGGAGCTCTATAAACTTGCAAAGACTTTTCTGAGGCTTGGCGGCTGGGTCTGATATGACTGATAGTATGGAAGGATGGAGATATGTTCAGGATTAGAAGTAATCTTTTAAGAATTGCTTTTTGGTTATTATTATTATTGCTATTATTTCTTAAAAGCAAAAATTTATGCAAATGCCTATGCTTTACTGAAAGCATTGCACCAAAAATTCCTCAAAACATCTTCTGGTGTCCTTCTCCATCTCCACACTCATATATGCCAAAGTAGCAAAGATTCTTCACATGATCTAGTCAAACTCCTCTTATTTTGCAGTTGGTAAAACTGAGGCCTGGAGAGGAGAAATGGGTTGATTGATTAATATCAAGTCTAGAACTCAAGTCTCCTTATTCTTTGTTTAGAGGGTCACTTGTAGACTTCAAGAGAGACCCCCTTGAAGGAGATTGCTAAAGACACAAACTCCTCACGTGAGCAAATATGTAGCTCATACTGCCCAAGAAGCCTAGGGATCTAAAAGAGGAAGGAACCAACTTTTCTTCTCTAGGTGGGATTGGTAATGGAACTATCCAAGTTAAAAAAAAAAATTCCTTGGGGCTCTGGATTGAAACTTGGTCCCTCACCTGTAGCTGGGCTGTTGCTGCAAGCATCTTCTGCCGAGTTTGCAGTACTGTGGATGAGGACATGGAGATAGGTACACTCTGCCTCAACCACCTTATATCTTCCCACATACAAGACAGCTGCAAAAGAAGTCACGAGGTCATATCATCATCCAAGCCAGTACATGATTTAGGTTGTGGCATCAAAGCAAAGCAGGGAGAAGGAAACCTGACCCCTGATGTTTGTTCTCCAGTCCATTTTCAGATACACGCAAAACAACTTTTTGATCTCTGTCCAATTGGAAAAAGATCTGAATGCTAATGAAACAGTCAGATCCACATTTTAGTGTTTGCCAAATGATCCCATAACTTAGAATAGTGGAGACACAGTCTGACAGGATGCAAGCTTCTTTGCTTTGAAAATGTAGTGTAGACACTACTTTGGTAGTTTTTTTAATGACATGTAGCATTTTAGGGCTGAAAGGGACCTTCAAGATAATTTACTTTCACTTCAATACTTTAATCATTGGAGACCTCTCAACTAAGGCTTTAGAGATTTATGTGCAGTAACATTGGTGCAAAGTAGGGAAAAGTGAAATTGGAACTCAGTATACCTTTGTAAACCACAGAAAATCTTGTGTAATGGAACTCGTGTGAGCGTCATCTATTTCAACAATCGGTATTTGATCTTCACTGGTGACTAACATATTGTCTTTGTAATAAAATATAACGGCTATGTAGAGTCCCCTAAAAAACAAAAAGTAAAACAAAAGTTGTCCTCAACCATCTCTACCAAGCTGAGTCTTTGAAAAAAAAAAGTATCCTTTGGACACGATAATCGAGATGATTTAAAATATATTTAGGA
>NW_006159921.1:3753521-3754024 GCF_000334495.1 Tupaia belangeri chinensis
GTGTCACAAATACACTGGCTAGAACTCAGAGAAATGACTATCTAGCTAAAATTTTCAGGAGAAAAGTAAACTTTTCTATTAAAAAAAAATCTACCAAGTTTCTGTTCGAAACAAAAATCAGTTCATAACTGAGAATTTAAAACTTTCTGGAAAAACTATAAAGGACACACCGTTTTAAGGTCTTCACAAACTTGTTTGAGGAATGGAACAGGTGTTTCAGGCTCCTTGAGACTGACTGCTTGCGGCCTGTGGTTTGTAGTTTTGAACTTTCTGAAATATAAGAAAAAAAGTATAATTTCCATTAGACAAATCAATACTCTCAATTTCTTCTTACTACCGTCCTGCTTTCTCTTCCCTGGTTCCCTCAGCATCATCAAGTATCCTGTTTTGTGTAGGTATTCAACTCATTCATTCCTATAAGAAGCTCTTATATTTTGAGATGCCTGGGGTTAATCCAAGTAATAAACAACTCAAAAAATTTTGGAAATGAGCAACATTTATAA
>NW_006159921.1:3754055-3759803 GCF_000334495.1 Tupaia belangeri chinensis
AAACCACTTAGGTGCTTTGTTGATATTCTCAGGATGAGTGATTTGTTGTAAGACTAGACTACCTATAACAGTATTTGAAAACAGTGCTCTATGAAGTTGGACTGGATGATCACTGATTTCAGCTCTTATATTCTACATAATGAAGAGAAGGTTGTTAGTGTTGTCACCAAATTTCTGACAACATGTCACTGGGTATGAGAATATGATCTATATCATTGCTGTTAGACATAGAAACCTGGGTGGATCCATGGTTGAGTGCAGTGTGGCTCTGCCTATGATCCTCCAGGAACAGTTGACTGACAGAAGCATTCATGCCAGTTTCAAGGTTGAGCTGGTAATGGTTGCTCCTGACAGAATGAAACAAAAACATTGTGTTTTTTTTTTTTTTTTTTTTTTTTTTTTTCTGACTTGAACATGAATTTGGTTCCTTTAAGATGTTGCTGCTGGGACTTCTGGTTAAAGGCTGCATGCTGAACATATTCATTACATACCAGCCTCTTCCAAAATCTCACTGAAACCATGATAAAGGTTTAAAAATAAAATAAGAAAAAAACATAAATCTATAAATACAAAGAGATAGGAAAGGATACAAAAGCAAGTAAATGCTGGTAGCTAGAAAGGAGATAGACAGATGGATCTAATAGACTTGAGAAAGATAAAGCCTTAAGCTAGTAGCAGAGTAAACTGAGAAGTAACCTGATTCGCCCCATGGGCATCATAGATGCTGGAGATGGAGGGGTGAATGTGGAGCTTCACTCAGAAGGATTTTTGAAATATGTTTTGAAAGAAGTTAGACTTCTCTGACGAATTAAAAGGTCTCAGGACTAGAAAATATGGACGATGGTATTGTACCACAAGCAGGTGGATTATGTGGATTAATTGGAAGTTTCCATACATAATATTTTCCCATTAGATTCTTAGAACACTGGCACTTAAACTTATACCTTCGAGGGAGAACACTGGAAGAAACTTCTCTGGGGAATTTGAGCAAACTAAGAGAATATACCATAGGTTCTGACATTGGAGATTTTTCCAATAGAAGGCAGTGCCAGGTCCTACAGTGAAGCCTTTGAAGAGCTCTGTCAATGAACTCAGAGCTTCCCAGTGCCTATTGATTTCCCTTATCTTAAATCTTAGCATATATCCAAGGATAATTGGGTGGTTGGAAAAAGTATCTAACATGAAATACAAAAGTCAAAAACAAATGAACAGAAGAGCTATTTAGAAGGAGAAATTACACTTAAAAAAGGAACCATAAGAGGAAACAGAGCCCATCAATCTTTTTATTTATTTATTTATTTTTTGAGAGGTTTTTCGCTACAGGGCGCGTGTGCTCACCAGACAGACAGACAGAGACATAGAGACAGAAAGCGAGAAATCACCCCCCAGGGGGGATGGTCATGCCGCAATCCCTTCTCCTCCATTCTCCTCTCAGGATCTTGGGCACGCACGCACATGCGCCCTGCGTGAGTTTTAAGCCACTGGGTCTGGGACGCGAACCACGGTCAACTATGTGGGAGTCCAGCGACATAGCCATTACGCTAACTGCTGGTCCCCAGAGCCCATCAATCTTTTGAGAGCTAAGAAAAGACATTGAATCCTTGTAAAAAGGATAGGAGTCAGTAAAAAAGGATCAATTAGAGAACAAAAGATAGCATTAAGAATTTAAAAAGTCTGTTATTTGGCTCATGCTGGTAGACTCTGTTACTCAGTTTTTGAGTTCTTTTCCACGCCCACCCTAAAAGCAAGGCACAGTGACATACACCTGTAATCCCAATTACTTGGAAGCTAAGACAGAAGGTTCACAAGAGGATGAGACCTGGGAAAAATGTTATTAAAAACTGGAAAGCCCGGGACCAGCAGGTGGAGTGGTGGTTAAGGCGCTGGACATTCCCACATGGCCAACCACAGTTAGAGTCCTGGAACTGGTGGTTTGCTTTCTCACTCCTACCCTCCCCAGCCCCCGTGTGTCTCTCTCTGGGTCAAATTTAAATAAATGAATGAATAAACAAAATGAAATAAAATAATTCTTTTAAAAAAACCTGGAAAGCCCAATGGAAGGCTTAGAATGTAAAGTTAAAGAAATAATCAAGTATGATGGTATTTCAAAAAGTTCATGGAAAAACAAAATCAAAGTATGAGTTTATTTTGGTGCAAAAGTTTTTGAAATCCATGTATAGCTATTTCATAATATACGTTTTCTATAAGCTTTTGAAGATTCCCTAATAGAGTAAAAGAACATGAAAATGAAGAGTGGAAGGTTTAAAAAAAAGAGAGAGAGAGAGAGGGAGAGAGAGAGAGAGAGAGAAAAGAAAAGGACTAGTGCAGGAGATCCAAATTTGAATAAGAAGAGTTCTAATAGCACAGAGGAGAGGAAAGGGAAGGGAAGAAATAATTTTAAAAATAATGTAAGAAAATGCCCACTCCCCCCCCCCAAATTGAAGAGTATGTTTTCCTCTTGAAAGGACTTGCCAAGTACCCAGTGCACCAAACAACTGATATTAAGGCACACCACAGTGAAATTTTAGGACATTGATGGAAACTTAGAGGTCAAAAAACAGGTTTCATATATAACCTCTAGAATCAGAATGGTATCAGACTTAGCCCTGAAAGGTAGACAACAGTAAAGTAATACCTTCAAAATATGAAAGTAAATGATTTCAACTAAGAATTCAATATTTACCTAAACTCGTATAGCCATTGTAGAAAACAATATGAAAGTTCCTGAAAAACCTACACATAGAACTACCCATATGACCCTATAATTCCAGTTCTGGGTATTTACTCAAATGATAGAAAAATATTCAGTCAGAAAAACACTTGCATAGCCATGTTTATTGCAGCATTATTCACCATTGCTAGGACATGGGATCAACCCAAATGCCTAAGAACAGATGACTGAATTGAAAAAATGCAGTATATTTATACTATAGAATACTACTCAACATAAAAAACGATGAGACTTTGGCTTTTGTTACAAAGTGATTGAATATGGAAGATTTAATGCTAAGCAAAACAAGCCAAACTATGAAAGAGAAACATTGTATATCCCTGCTCAAGAAACCAAATGTCTGCACTCCATGGCAGAAACTGCAAGATGGGAAGGTGCAACAGCAGGGAGGTCAACTGTAGATACCAGAGACACTATAAGAGGAGATGGGGAACATGGGTGAGAGTGAGGGGATCAGGAAGAAAGGAAGCATTTAATAGACACAGGAGTGAAAAGTTATCTGTTGATGATAATGTATATGGTAATATATTTGATTGATTGATATGCACTGCATTCATACTGGGAAATACCACCTTGTACAATGTAAAGATGTATAGTGATTAAATGTACATTTAAAAAGTGTGAAAAAAACTTCTAAACTCTAAAATAAATGTAAAGTAGAGTAAATACATCTTTAGAAATATAATGTCTCAAAAAATTAGCTCCTAAGCACGCTCTCAGGAAACTACCAGAGGAAAGGCTCCACCAAAATGAAAGACTAACCAAGGAATGAGAGAGAGACATAGGGTAGAAAAAAATATCTACTACTGGAAAGTGGTAAGAAGACTCCTCAATGTGGTGGTGAAAGTTGATCCCAGGGCGACAGCTGTTCACTAGGCATGGAGGCAGCCAGTAACCAGTCTAGATTGGAGCAGGACTGAGGGCTCCCAAGAGATTTCCTTAATAATATGTGACTGAAACACAACCCAAAGTATCTGATCATCTTAAGAAAAGGTTGATATAAATTAGAGGTTAGTTTGGGGATTATTATAACCATTTAGAAAAGCAAACAAACACAATAAAAGATGATTATTCATTGTAGGGGAAACAAAAAGTGATGCAGGAAAGGAATAAAAGCATAAAATTTGCATTATCATTAGAATGTGAACAATAAATACTGATCTTACTAAAATTCAGTATAAATATATTAGAATAATGAGAAGATAGGTATTGTATGTGAACATGAAGAGTGGTGAGATAAAAAGACAATTTTCTTTTGAGATAATGCTTAAAACTGAAGAAAAATAAAAGATTACCTATATAAGTGTGTTATGTAGAAACATGAAAAAAAAATACTAGAAGAATTAGCTTAAAGAGTTAAAAAGTGGAGCCAGCATTTGGCGTGGTGGTTAAAGCCCTGAACTCCCACATGGCTGACTGCAGTTTAAGTCTTGGACCTAATGGCGTGAAAAATCACACAGGGCACATGAATGTTCATGCCCAAAATTCTGAGAGGAGAATGGAGGAGAAGGGATTGTAGAATGGCCATCTCCTCGTGGTGGGGTGGTTTCTCACTTTCCTTCTGTCTCTCTCTCTGTTAGCACACATGCGCGTTGCGAAAAAAAAAAAAAAAAAAAAAAAAAATTTCTGGTGAGGTTTTTGTTATAGGGTGCATGTACTCACCAGAAAAACAGAGAGAGATAGAGACACAGAAAGTGAGAAATCACCCCTTAGGGGGATGGCCACACCACAATCCCTTCTCCTCCATTCTCCTCTTGGGATCTTGGGCATGCACACACACGCACCTGGCATGAGTTTAAGCCACTGGGTCCGGGACTCGAACTGCGGTTGACTACATGGGAGTCCAGCGACATAGCCAGTAATCACACGTCTTGGTATTTACCCAAAAGATAGGAAAACACTTAATCAGAAAGACATCTGCACATCCATGTTTATTGCAGCATTATTGACAACTGCTAAAACATGGAACCAACCTAAATACTCAAAAACTGATGACTTGGGAAAAACTATGGCACATATATACTATGCAATATTATACAGCTATAGTAAACAATGATATCCTATTGTTCAACTCAAAATAATTGAATATAGAAGACTTAATATTGAGGAAAGTGAGCCAGAATTTAAAAGATACACATTGTATATCCCCACTTAATTTGTACTGAGTCCTATAGTAGCGGCTGAGAGACTTGAAAATGTGATAGTGGAGAGGATGGGTTTAAATGTTAGAGACTATAAGAGGGGAGAGTGAATGGTAGAGAGTGGGTGGTGGAGGGTAGGTATGAGGTACAACCTGAGAAAATATTTGACAGACAGAAAACTATAAAGTTCACTGTTGAATTAAATAAATAAATAAATAAATAAATAAATAAATAACTGACTGACTGACTGACTGACTGAACCAAAATGTAATCATCTAGGCTAAATACCACAATAATCAAATTGAAACTTTAAGGAAGCAGATGGATCCCAAAACAGACCATTTTTTTCCCTGAAAATAAGACATTCCAGTCTATCTCAGTCAGTGTAACAAGGAAATTCTCTTTGCCTTAATCCTTACAGGAAAAATAAAAAGTTTGTGGAAAATAAAATTAAAGTGTGAGTTTATTTTGGTACAAAAAAAGATTAAAATTCATGCATAGTTTTTCATAGTATGCATTTTCCATGGATTTTTTGAAGACTACTCATAAATGTTTGAGGATTCATTTGATTACTGTACCCTGATAGAGCCTGACTGATGTACTACTGAGAAACACTGTGGCTTCCCTATTGTATTTCTGTACTTGGTTCAAGGCTTTGGAGCCAAAAATTTGTTTTCCAACCTCTAAATTTAATAGTTCTCGAGCCTATAAATGCTTGGGCCATAGGAGATTTATTTTATTTGAGCACTGACACATAATAGACACAGTTTCACAGTTTATTGTTATTTTTTAAGTTGAATAATTGGACAAAAATAGAAATTCTCAGTTATACTATACTGTTATGATGAACACAATTGACTGTTTTTTTTTTTTTTT